>NC_140166.1:138464823-138484823 GCF_963971535.1 Notolepis coatsorum | reverse complement strand
TAGTGCTGTGTATACCGTATATATATACATTCATATATTCATATTTACCGCATATATATATATATATATATATATATATATATATACATATCTGTCTGAATATACTTATACACTTGCATATAACCCATATAACTCTGTATAGCATGTACAATAATGCTGTATATGCCATATATATATATATATGTATTCTTACAGTAAATATATATAGTATATCCACATCTGTCTGTACATACCTGCATACATGGCCGCCTAGTTATAGTTGAAAGTGGGGGTGCAAGATTTTTTTGTATTCTTTTTTTTTGTACTTTTTTTTTTTGTTTTTTTGTGTGCAAGGGGCAGATTTTTTAACATTTAATGAACACCTGTATGTGCAATTTCCTGCAATATAGAGCCTTCAATCTTGACCAAAATAAAGCTGCTCTTTTCACTATAAAACTCAGTTTATATTGCAGTATGATAGCTATAATAATAATAACTTCACTGCGAGGGCTCTTTTAGCTAACGCTAGCTAGGCACGTATGATAGCCAATTACTATTATAATAATAATAATAATAACTTTCCCATCCTCCCAAAGCCCCTCCGGCCCCGTTCACATCCGCAGCTCAGTACCAACAACAACAACAACAACTAATTGACGCTATCAATAGCCCCAGTGAGCGCGGCGGCTGAATGAATGAATGAAAACTTTATTTAACAGATTGCAGAATGGGTACAATACAGTACGGCTCAATACACACAATTGTTAAGGCGATGCAGACCAGAGAAAGACGTTTGTCTTGTTTACATCAGGGTCCCCTTTCGTGACTGTGCTGCACCGAGTGAATCCACAGTCACTTGCTCCTCAATGGGAAACCAACCTAGATTTACCATGAAGGACTGGTTCTGGCCGAACCGTTCGTTATACAAGTATCACAGAGACATTACAAAGGTGCTCACAGTTGCACGAGGGGTTCGCACAGAGATACGGGATGGTTTGAAAGCTCGGCGTTGCTAATAAATATGTTTAATATTTTTTTATAAACTGCTCAAAGCGGCATTATTTCCGCCGTTGGGTGATCACAGCGCCTGCGCACCATCCCGTATCTCTGGATTCACTCGGTGCAGCGCAGCAGCGCCGAGGCTCACCATACGAGAAATATTCAGTTTCAATCTGTTTGCGCATTTAGTATACAGTCACAGTGTTCGACTTACATGATGATTTGCTCCATTTTGATGTAAACGCCGAAGAATAATCCAGTCACAATGTTATCCAATATCCAGCCTGAATTTTTCAAGGGCTTTCGAAAAAGCCGCCTCCCCCAACATGTCGTATACGTCATGCCGACGAACCGTGGCCCGTGGGCACTGGATCAAACCATTAAAGTGGGGGGTCACACAATCTTTGGAAACTTAAAAACGTGCTATTAAGTGTCATTGCGTATTATTAATTTGATTGAAATTACTTAGTTATGGTTAGATTTATATATGGGGGGGGGGGGGGGGGTATATCATATTTTTCATATGATCAAAAAGTGGGGGAGCAAAACCAGCGTTTGCCCCCCCATGTTCAATAGTCGTAGAGCACCCGCTCCGCGTGCTCTATTGCGCAGGCGTCTATGCCTGCATATACTCCTTTTTACATATCTGTAGATACTATCTCTATCTATATCTATCTATATCTGTTCATATCCCTTACCTACTCTTACTAGTTACACTGCTGACCAGTAAGACTTACTACCATTGTGTCTTTATACCTGTATCCCTGTACATATTAATACTACAACTCTGTACATACATCTGACTAGGATTATTACTCAGTAGTACTATAGATGCCTAACTTCTGTAGCCTGATTCCTGTCGCACCGTACTCATGCTGAATGATGACAATACATTCAAATCTAATCTAATATAATCATAATGAACAACACCTTCCTGACGGCTCTAACATCCTCCTAGTCAACCCAGCCATTTGAAGTAATGAGTTTCAAGTTCAAGTTTGTTTGTTAATTGTCATCGCAAAATACAGAATACTTTATCATGAAATGCTTTTTTCTGTATGAGCCCCTGGGAGTGTGCTAGATAAAAATAGATTAAAAGTATAAAATAGAGAAAGTCAAAGATACGTAAAATAAAGTGTCAATATACATAATATATACAATATACAATACAAAGTAAAAAGAGTAACAGTGAGGTACGATGCAGAAATGGGATGAGGTACAAACTTAGGGTAAGGTGCAATGAGGTATGAATTGTAGTGCAAATCTCTTTACTAATAAATATAATAATAATAACTTTAATTTCATACAGAAATTGCAGTTCAAAGTGTTTCACAACAGTAAAAAATGCAGGCATAAGCGAACATAAAAAATTCAATAAAAAAAAAGATAGGTAAGGTAAATCACAGTTTTTCAGTAATACAAATAATAAAATAGAATAGATTAGATAGAGTAAAAAATAGGCTAAAAGTAATCAAATAGAACGGACAGTAAAAAGTGTGATAAAATTGTTCAATAAAAAAAGATATAACAACAGAGCAGTGTATCGCTCTTAATATTAAGTATTAAGTATAAATGTTTGTATAAACGTTGAGTATAAAGGGCGGCTGGGTGGTGCAGCGGACATTGCACTCGTCACCAACGCAAGAGACACCGGGTTCGAATCCGGCTGTCGGCGTTGCATCCGGCTTGGGCCAGCCGTCATACTAACTCAATTGGCAGAGTTAGCGGGTGGAAGTCGATGGGTGGTAATCTGGACGTTGTGGACAGCGACTCCTACAGGTCAGTTGGGGGACGCCTGCACAGCAGAGACAGGAAATGGTGGGGGTAGTGTGAGCCTCCCACACGTTACACCTCGCCAATGAGAGTCCGCGCTGGCATGTGAAAAGATGTGACAGGCTGCCTCCTCGTGTATCGGAGGGGACACGTGATGCAAGGCTTCTATCCTCCCTACAACGGGCCAGTGGGGGGCATATGCAAGCAACGTTCAAGACAGGGGGGGGGGGGAATTGGCACAGCGAAATTGGGATGGGAGAAAAATAGAAAAAGAGGCGAAAAAAGTGGATAAAAAAATATGTGAGTATAAAATGTGTCAAAGTGTCTAAAGTGAGTAAAGTGGGTGTTGTATGAGAACCAGGATCTACACAAGATGTATCCTGGCTGTGAAACGGCGTCACCAGTCCAGCCTCTAGAACGATTCCTGATCCTCACGGACAGCGATGGTATGCAGGATGTTGGCAGCGATATTAAATAACACGTCTGAATACGTCTTATATACCGTGTAAGATAGGAAAACCGCTCTTCTACTAGTGTGTCTGTTATGTAAAGTGCTGCTGTGTGTCGGCATGGCAACCATTCACTGTATGAGATGTGGTTTATTGGGAGCGTGGTTGTCAGGAAGTCACACACAAACACACACACACGTACACACACACAGACACACACCCACACACAGACACACACAGACACACACACACAGACACACACACAAACACACACAAACACAGACAGACACACAGACACACACACACACACACACACACACAGATACAGACAGACACACAGACACACACACACATAGATACAGACAGACACACACACACACACTCAAATGCCTAAGACTGAAGCGCTTCCTAAAAGAGCTTGTGAGACACAACTTGATGAAGTGAGGTGATCTTCATGAGTCACAGTGGGATGTTGAGATTTTAGCAAGTATGCGTGCGTGCGTGTGTGTTTCCGTTTGTGTGTAGTCTTCACTGCCATCATTGCAGGGAATTCTGACTCAGTGTTATAATGGACTGTAAAGATTAAATGAGACGTCATGCTGTGAATGAATGAGACGTCATGATGTGATTGAATGAGACGTCATGATTTGAATGAATGAGACGTCATGCTGTGAATGAATGAGACGTCATGATGTGAATGAATGAGACGTCATGATGTGAATGAACGAGACGTCATGTTGTGAATGAATGAGACGTCATGATGTGAATGAACAAGACGTCATGTTGTGAATGAATGAGACGTCATGATGTGAATGAACGAGACGTCATGATGTGAATGAACGAGACGTCATGATGTGAATGAACGAGACGTCATGTTGTGAATGAACGAGACGTCATGATGTGAATGAATGAGACGTCATGATGTGAATGAACGAGACGTCATGATGTGAATGAACAAGATGTCATGATGTGAATGAACGAGACGTCATGATGTGAATGAATGAGACGTCATGATGTGAATGAACGAGACGTCATGATGTGAATGAACGAGACGTCATGATGTGAATGAACGAGACGTCATGATGTGAATGAATGAGACGTCATGATGTGAATGAATGAGACGTCATGATGTGAATGAACAAGACGTCATGATGTGAATGAACGAGACGTCATGATGTGAATGAATGAGACGTCATGATGTGAATGAATGAGACCTCATGATGTGAATGAATGAGACCTCATGATGTGAATCTGTTCAGTTTCGGTAGCCATCAAGTGTGGTGAAATGTATTTCTTTAAACCAGTACATGTCAGTAGATGGGAGTTTTAAGCATAACATCACGCGCAGGAGTGTGTTATGAGAATTAGAGCATGCCTAGGGGTGGTTGTTAGGCCCGAGGTGCAGCCGAGGGTCGTTAGTCCCCCTAGGCATGCTCTAATTCTCATAACACACGACTACAAGTGGTGTAATGCCTTTTATACAATTGGCGCATTAATCCAACCTTATTGCTATAAACACACATTAATTGAAGATTTATTGACAAAACCACCACAGAAAAAGTGTAGAAGCAGCTCGGAGGTGCGCTGTTTCAAGGCATGCCATCTAAGAATGAAGTGAGCGTGTGTTATTGGATTGATTGATTGAAAATTTTATTACAGATAGACAGTGCTTACATCTTTATACAATTGCCAAATTCATCCAACCTTATTGCTATACAATAAACACACATTAATTGAAGCATAATGGAGATTTATTCACAAAACCATCCGCAGAAAAAGTAGGTTCAAAAAGAAAGAAGAGAATTTTATTAATGTCCGCCCTCTTTCGAAGTCGGTTATGCTTAGAGTTTGGAATCAGGGCTGGTGGTCTATCGCCCTGCTCTAAAGACAAACTCTAAGCATAACCGACTTCGAAAGAGGGCCAAAGCATAACCAGTTAGAAACAACAAGGCTTCAAAGCATGCCGTCTAACAGTGAAGTGAGCGTGTGTTATTGAAATTATTGATTTATTGATTGAATATTTGATTAATCTCCGCCTTGTTTTGAACTGGTTATTGATTGATTGATTGATTGACATTTTTATTAACATCGAAATGAGAGTGTCCTTTTGACGAATAGCATCTAACAACACACTTCGTGCGATTTATATTTTGTTTAACAATGAGTCATGACCAACCAATTACATAATCCAACATTGTGTAAGCAACTAACACATTCCATGTGACAGAATCGTTTTTGAATGAGTCGTTATGACGCTATCAATACATCCATTCATAAAGATTATTGTCCGCCATCTTGATTTAATTCCTAAAACCACGAACGGCGGAGTGATTGTAATTCGGTTGTGGGCGGGTTCTGGGATCACGAGCGTGTGTTATGATAAATAACAACGTCTAACTTGACTGTTTCAGCCAGAATCGAATCAGAATCGAGAAATTTGCATGCCATTGTATAAAAAACAGTACACGTCACTAGATGGGAGTTAATTGAAAACTAGGGATGTCCGATATTGGCATTAAAATTAGGGATGCTCGATATTGGCTTTTTTACCGATACCGATATTCCGATATTGTCCAACTCTTAATTTCCGATACCGATATCAACCGATATCAACCGATACCGATATATGCAGGGTTCCCCCCCCCCCCCCCCCCCCCCCCCCCAAAAAACGAAATAATTTCAGTTAACTAATAATTTCACTGGATATATATATAACAAATATTGTTATTGTTTTAGTTTTTTTTAAACCGATACCGATATTTTCCGATATCACATTTTACTGCCGATATCGGCCGATAATATCGGTCGGCCGATAATATCGGACATCCCTAATTAAAATGTAATATCGGAAATGATCGGTATCGGTTAAAAAAAAAGACTTACATTTATTTAATCTTTATTTACCCAGGCAAGCAAGTAAGAACAAATTATTATTTTATTTATTGTCAAAAGAATGCATAATGTTGTGTTAATTCCACGACAAGAGATATGTAATGTTATTAATTACCTGAAATTATTCCGTTTTTTGGGGGGGGGAAACCCTGCATATATTGGTATTGGTTGATATTGGTATCGGAAATTAAGAGTTGGACAATATCGGTATATCGGATATCAGTAAAAAAGCCAATATGGAACATCCCTATTGAAAACACACGTCTCTCCTCCCAGGCGTCCAGCATCGACAACAAGCAGGACTGGATCAAGCACATCAGGGAGGTCATCCAGGAGAGGAGCATTCACCTGCGGGGCGCCCTGAAGGAGCCCATCCACGTCCCCAAGGCCACCAAGCACAAGGGCAGACGGTAGGTCACCCCCCCTATCCCCCTGAGTCCACCAATCCCAGCCGTCTTCAGGCGTGACCGCCCAGACACACCAGGCGAGCGCCAAGGTGGGCGGGCGGGCGGGCGACCAGCGCTTCACCTTCGCTCCCATGTTAACGGATGTAGCCGTGGCCATCGGCCACTCGCGGGCTGGAAGCGATCGTTTTCGCTTTGGTTGGATTCAGAGGCGTGTGCGCCACGTGCATTTTCACAGGCATACACTCAATATCGAAAGGTTATCCTATAACCTAGTTATATGAAAACTGGCAGAGCGTCTCGCTCCTGCCGTTATGAGATAACTCTTATCTCCTAGCACCTACTGTGCTCATGAACAAACAATTTGCACCCATGCACCTGACCAGGCCACGCCCCAGCGTCCTCCTATAAGACGCCGGACATGGTCACACTCTACCTTCCTCGGAAAAAAAGTTTCCAACATTGAAAACCCAACCAAGGGACCTCAGGGCGCTGAGAGCGAGACGCTCTGCCAGTATTCATATAACTAGGTTATAGGATAACCTTTCGTTATATATCATACTGGTCATCGCGTCTCGCTCCTGCTATTATGAGATATGGGGCAGAGCAGACGCGTGGCCCGACAAGTGTACCCCCTGAGGGCCCGTAAGCCCCATTACCAGGGAAGAGGGGAGTCCCGTCCACCCGCCCGTCCTAACGAAGGGGGGGAGGCAGTCAACTCCACCAAGTGCGAAAAAGGGGGAACCAGAGACCCCTGAAAAACGCACAGCACAGGCGAGACCACGTGTTACACATCACCCCGTGGCACACACCTACACACCCCTGCTAGCCCACCGAAGGCGGGACGCAGGAGAGGTCCCAGACCTCAGAACCACCTGGGAGACAGAACCCCCAGTCATGTCCACGAGGGAAAACTTAACGAAGGGACCCAGGGAGGACCAGGAGGCCGCAGCACAGATGTCCTCCACCGAGGCCCCCCCTAACAGGGCAGCAGCCCGAGGGGGGACCTGTCCAGCCAACGTGCAGCAAAAGGCAACGCCCCCGCACAACCAATGTGCTGCTTGGACAGCGCTTCATCCGCGCAAGGGCCACCGTAACAAACAAACAGTTGAACGGAAGCCCTGAGAGCCCGAGTCCTGAGGTAAACCCCCAGTGCACGGACAGGACACGACAGGTGAAGGCCCGCCTCCAACTCACTAGCATGAGGAGGCGGACGAACGCATGAACCACAATATCCCTGGAGCGAAAGAGCTCCGGATATTCTTTGGCACGAAGACTGGATTAGGCCTCAGAGTCGCACCGCTATTGGCCGAATAGACAGGCACTCAGGCCGCACCGAGAGAGCACACAGCTCACCCACGCGTTTAGCGAAGGTGATGGCCAAAAATAACGCGGTCTTCAAGACAGCAGATCCAATGGCGCCCGCTCAAGAGGCTCAAACGGGGCCTCCGACAACCGGCCCAGGACCAGTTGGAGGACCCACTCAAAGACAGAGAACGTTCCACAGGCTTGAGACACAGAGCGCCAAGCCGGAATGTTCCACGAGAGGGTGGCTGAACAATGTTCCGCCCCCACACTCGACCATACGCCACTCCCCAGCGTAAGCCGCGGTAGAGGATGGAGAGCGTGCGTACCGGATAGCGTTAACCACAGAATAGTCAAGACGCATCCCCACCAGATTCACACTGTCAGCAGCCAAGCCTAGAGGCTGCCCCAGAACAGGAGGCAGAACAGAGTTCCGTGTGCCTGAGAGAGGGCCCGCGGTGACCACGGAACAGGCCACGGCGGGGCCACCAAGAGCTGAATCAGGGCCGGGGACCACACAGCTGAGCCCCGGCCCGGCGCGACCAGGACCAAGTCCCGCGTTCCCAATGTACCCGCCCCAACAGCTGAGCTATCAGGTGTAAGGGGGGGAATGCGTACAGAATCCCGGACGGCCACAGAATCGGTCCCAGACCTGTCTGGACGTAATCCCCACTCGTCAGAGTGAGGACCGCCCGCAACATCACACCTGCACCCACATTCACCCTGCCAGGGATGTGGAGAGCCCTCAGGCAGAGCAGATGGAGAACGCCCATAGGTGCATCAAAATACACATTTCCAGCGTATTGATTTGTATGGGTGCTAAAAGTGTTACCATCCATGTAAAAACAATACATGCAAAATATTCTTGCAATACGAGGTGATTTAGATGTGGAACGGTACATCAGTACATGCTGTCCTCCCCCAACATGGCCTGCTGTTAGTGTCTGTGTGTGTCTGTGTGTGTGTGTGTGTGTGTGTGTGTGTGTGTGTGTGTGTGTGTGTGTGTGTGTGTGTGTGTGTGTGTGTGTGTGTGTGTGTGTGTGTGTGTGTGAGTTGCAACATTGTTACATCTCACACCTGGTCCTGCAATTTTTGGGGGGATGGGCGGGATGGGCCTATAAATAGCTTTACCTGTGTGGCTCTGCATCACAGTTTACTCAATTCCCCCAACTCCACCATCACCCACCACAGGATCCAGCTCTCCAACTATATTTCCAGCTATCACAAGATGGCGTCGCAACCCTTAGGCTCCCGCCAGAGCAGCCGCAGCCTGGTGTTTGGTCTGGGCCCCAGCATAACCAATGCAGATGCCATCATCACTGGTGCCAAACTGCCAAGTGGTCGCCAGATCTTGCGGTGCATGCTGTACAACTGCGACACGCAACTGCATGCCAAGCGGCCAGGTTTGACCGGAGCCTTGTCACGGTTCCATGCAGCTAAGGACATTTTGGAGCAGGTGCAGCCATTTTATGGAAAGGCCAATATTCCAATGGTGAGTGATCGTCGAGCATGCGTCAAGATGGTAGCGCTTGTCGATGCTAGCAACAAGTTGCGGCACATTCCAAAGGCCAGGCGCTCCAGTGAGGCTACAGCTCGACTGGTGGACGCAATGGAGCACAAGCTGGATGCCACATTCTCGCTGTGGTCTCCAAATGCAGAGGAGCTGATCTGTGATCCAGAGGACATTGCTTTCCTGGCCAGCATGAAGGCGGTGAGAGTGGCCACATTTGGAGCATTGGATGCCAATTTGCAATCCAAGTTGAAGCGGCGACAGGAGCGTGAAGCAGCGCAGCAGGCATGCTTTACCAAGGAGCAGCAGGAGATGACTGCGAGGTCCAGCATGGCGGTGGTGTTGGAAAGCAAAATTGATGAAGACAGCAATGCAGATGAAACAGCTGCTCCACCGGCTGAGAACACACCCACCCGTGAGCGTAAGAAGACTGGCACCACAGTCTTCATTCCATCAGACATTCTCAGCCGGCCGAGTCTTGTGTCACTGGCTACACGGTTGAAGATCACACCAATGCAGCAGGCTGCCTTCACGCGCGGTCTGATCGAGGAATCCGGTGGCAATTCGGCAAAGGTCTCCACATCCTACGCAACAGCAGACCGAGCGCGCCGCCACGTGTTGCAGGCCATCAGTGAGGACCAGCAAGAACAGTGGACACCACCTCCCATGTGCACCTTGCACTGGGACAGCAAGTTGACGCCAATGCTCAACAATGTGCGCCAGTTGGAGGAGCGTGGTGGTGATCGGAGACGCGGAGCGGCTCAAACTGCTTGGTGTGCCAGCATACATGAAGGGGACTGATGAGGCATGTGGAACGATCATTGCCCGGCTGACATGCAAGCTGCTGCAGGACTGGTGCTGCACCGATCAGGTTGTCAACATGGCATTTGACACCACCGCGTCAAACACTGGCCATCTCACGGCAGCCTGCATTGCCATCCAGCTCTCACTGGGTCGACCACTGCTCTGGTCCGGGTGCCGGCACCACATCGGCGAGGTGCTCCTCAGCCACATCTTCACTGACCTCAAGGTGGAGACGTCACGCTCGCCAGAGGTTACATTGTTTACACGTCTGCCACACAAGGACAGCGGCCCATTGGCCCGCTACATTCCTGGCGATGCCGAAACACCGTTCCTGGGCAAGTTGCATGCTGAACTAATTGTGTGTGCTGCAGGAGTGCTCGACTACAAGCGAGGCGACTATCGCGAGTTCGTGCAGCTATGTCTTGTGTATCTGAGTGCAGACAGTGCAGAGCACACTCCAGTTAACTTCCAACGACCGGGAGCACTGCACAAGGCGCGTTGGATGGCTAAGCTGCTCTACACTCTCAAGCTGGCCTTGATGGAGCAGCACATTGCCTTGCTTCCTCAGGGGACCATCACTACGCAGAAGCAGGTGCTGAGGATTCAGGCGTTTGCCAACTTCATCACGCACATCTACGCAACGTGGTGGTTGACCTGCGACACGGCCGTAGATGCGGCATGGAATGACCTTACACTCTACCACAACCTGTACGCATACAAGTCTGTTGACGAGGGCATCGCAGCATCAGCGATTAAGGCGCTGAAGCGGCACCTATGGTACCTGTCAGGCGCGATGCTGCCCCTGGCACTCTTCAGCACCAAGGTGCCAGTTGGCGAGCGGCGCGCACTTGCAGATGCTATATTGGAGCACAAGCCGGCTGATATATACATGCAAGCCCCACAGCTCCACTTTGGCACTGGCTTCGGCAAGCCAAAGTTTCCAACCCTCTCGCCGACCACCAGCTTGGCTGACCTTGCCAACCGAGACTGCTGGTTCGGCATGCACCTGCTGCACATCGATCCCGCGTTTCTTTCACTGGATGTAGAGGATTGGGTTACCAGTACAGCATTTCAGATGGGTGCAGTGAATGTACGTGCCATCAATGTTGTGAATGACTGTGCCGAGCGTGGAGTCAAACTGACGTCAGACTTTGTGGCAGCAGCCAGGAGCACCTGCAGAATGTGCTACAGGCAGTTGAGCATGACCGCTCAACACAGCCAAATCTTCGCTAAATCTCAACAAATCTTTCCCAAACTTTGCACAAATCATTTTTATGTTTGTCCGAACAGAATGCAACCCCACACAGATTGATATGTTGAGATTACATTTTTGCATTGCAATTTGATGCACCCTGCACCCATAGCCAGAGCCCGACCGCCGCCCGGTGCAGACAGGGGGGGGGAGCGCACTCCACCCTGTCTGACAATATACGACGCTGACGTCGTGTTGTCCATCCTGACCAAAACATGCTTGCCCACCACAAGGTGGTCGAGCCGTTTGAGGACCAGAAGGACTGCCTTCAATTCCAACACATTGAATGTAGTGCAGACCGGGCAGCATGGCAGCTGCCCCCTACTGCATTGGCCCGAAACGCCCCCCCCCCCCCCCCCCCCCCTCCATCCCATGAGGGAGGCGTCGGTCAAGACGTGACATGTGACAGCCTGCTGCCCACGGGGACCCCGCAGGTGAGGGCACTAGACCCTCATGGGACCCCCCAGAAGACGAGGTCCCCCAGTACTGACATGGGAACCTTCAGCCGCTTCCACATGTCTCACACCGGGTCCATTTCCATACTGGAAAAAACCACCTCTGCATCGTCCTCATGAAGAGGAGGCCAAGAGGGACCCCAGCAGCAGGCGCATCACGGACAGCGCCGTAACCGTCCTAGGACGGAACCTTCCGAGCGTGCCGAGAACCCAACCACTCGCCGCCGCTCCGAGAGCGCCCATATAGACCTTGAGCTTAGAAAAAACCCAAGTACTCCACCCGTTGACTGGGAAGAGGAGAACTTTACTTCCAGTTTACAGCAAAACCCAGGCTGGTGAGACATCACCTGCCTGGTATGAGACCTGGCGATCTACCTTGACCGGCCAAGGACCAGCACGTCGTCCAGGGCAGAATACAATTCGTAACCCCCGACGATGCAGAGGCCCCAGTGCGGTCTACACGCACTTGGTGAAGATGCGGGGAGCCAGAGAATAGCCGAACGGCAGCCCCTGGTACCCGTACGCCAAGCCCTGCAAAGGAAGCGTAGGTAAGCCCTAGGATGGAAGATCGGGATGCAAATACGCATCCTACAGGTCTATGGAGGTGAACCAGTCCCCCACCTGACAGTGTCCAACAGGTGGGAGACGGTCAGCATTCTGAACCTTCCATGGGATAGGTCCAGTATGGGTCTGACACCCCCCCCCCCTGATTACTCGGCACCAGAGAAAACCAGGAGGAAACGCCACGCATCGTGTCCTCCTTTGGGACCACAACGATGGCTTGCTTCGCCAACAGAGATTGGATCTTGTCGGCCAGAGCTGTCACTGCTGTTGACCCTGACAATAGGGTTTGTACCAAACCTGAAAACGGAGGGTGGGGTTGTGAAAACTGAACACAAGTCCCCGCCTCAGCGTTCTCTCCATCCACCTTGACATATGGCACTGCTGAAAAGAAGCGGTTGATTGGCTACACGTGGGTCGAAGGAAGCACGTGATAGCCTCCACTCTCCCAGACCGACTGTGGGGGGTAGGTGCGCAGCGACCAGGATGGGGATTGGGAATTGGCATAACGACTAACATTGGGATGGGAGAAAAACGGAGGAAAAAGGAGGGGGGGAAAGATAATTTTTTTTTTTTAAATTGATTCACTTGACAGCAGTGAATATAGTACAGCACTACATCACAATATAACATAACTTTGTTTATCCTCATTACTCGTTTCTGTATTTCTCTAATGTGTATTTTTTTTGCTGATTTTTTAATTGTGCCATATGTTATTCCACAACTTCACTCCACACACCGATATGCACATGCTTTTCAGCGTAGGTTGTACCATTGGTTGTTTAAGTTTCCCTCTCCCTCTTAAAGGGGAACTATTTTACTATTTCTTTCACTATTTGGGCACTTTTACACAATTCCTGTGAGTCTATGGAACACCTCTGTAATATATATATTTTTTTTATTCATTGTTTTGTATTTCTAATCAAGTCCTCAAAAACAGCATTTTTCTACCTCAAGATCTCGAGCCGTTTTGAGCCTGGGCTCCAGGTCCAGGTCCAGCCACTGTGTGCAGCTCATCTTGTATCTCAACATTAACATGCAGCAGTGTCTCTCTGACATCACAAATCATCACATTTTCAAATGACTCAGTTCAGTGAGGGTGAATATTGTGAGAGGAGAATTGGAAGAATGTGCCAATGTGAGAATTTTGAGACATAGATCATATTAATATAAGTTCACATAGCTAGGAAACAATGCTAAACACTCAAAAAGGCCATTTATAAGATAGTTCCCCTTTAAGTTATATTCTCCTTCCCTGTCTCTGAACCATTTTTGAATGTTGCCTGGGATTAGTTTGTATCTGGCTTTGTATACAATGAGGGCAGTTTTGAAATCCACTAGGTCCATAGTCCAAGTTATTGGTGTGTTCATAATATCCTACATTGTTGATTATTCTTATTGCTTTTTTTTGCGCATGGTGCATATTGGCTGTAGAGTGCTTTTGTAGGTATTACCCCACACCTCTGCACAGTAGCTCATATATGGTAGGAAGAGTGTACAGTACAGTGTATACAGTGTTTTTTGGTTTAGAATGTGTCTTATCTTGCATAAAACACCAACACTCCGTGCCAATTTAGTCCTGACATATTTGACTTGAGGTTTCCAGTTGAGTTTGTGGTCTATTATTACACCCAGAAATTTATTCTCAAATACCCTCTCCAGTTTAATACTATCAATCATTAGTTCAACCGGTGTATTTACTTGTATATCATGTTTACCAAATATCATGAATCTTTATATTTTTTATATTTAATGATAATTTATTTATATCAAACCACACTTTCAGCTTGGATAGCTCAGCTGCGACATTCTTTAAAAGCATTTGGAGGTTCTCTCCCTCACAGAAGACATTTGTATCGTCAGCAAAAATTACATTTTTCAATATTTTAGACGCATTACCTATATCATTTATATACAGTATGAATAGTTTCGGGCCCAGAATTGACCCTTGCGGCACACCACAGATTATGTTTGACTGAGTGGACCTGTACTCCCCCAACTGCACAAACTGTTGTCTTTGTTCTACGTAACTCTTTAACCATTTGAGCCCTACTCCTCTGATCCCATACCTTTCCAATTTTAGTAGCAGAATATCATGATTTATAGTGTCAAACGCCTTCTTCAGATCTATGAAGACCCCTATTGCAAACTTCTTATTATCAATTATGCTTGTCATTTCTTCTACTAGGTCCATTAGTGCCAATGACGGTGAATGATTCGATCTAAATCCATATTGACTGTCTATAAGTAATGTGTGTTCATCAATGAAACTGTCCAATCGTGCAGCAAATAATTTTTCCATTATCTTTGAGAACTGGGAAAGGAGAGAAACCGGCCTGTAATTGGTGAATAGATTTTTCTCACCTGCTTTGAAGATCGGTATCACTTTTGCAGTTTTCATTTTGATTCATGATGACGGCAACAATCGCCATAGTGACACAGATGATGATGAGAATTACGTTGCTGCTGTTGTTGTTGCTGTTGTTGTTGTCGCTGCTTGTTGATGTTGTTGTTTACTCGTTGTGTCTCCGTAGCGACGGGGAGGAGCTGGACAGCCAGGGAGACGCCAGCAGCCAACCAGACACCATCTCTATCGCCTCGCGCACCTCCCAGAACACACTGGACAGCGACAAGGTAGCAGGCACGCACGCACGCACGCACGCACGCACGCACGCACGCACGCACGCACGCACGCACGCACGCACGCACGCACGCACACACGCACACACGCACACACACACACACACACACACACACACACACACACACACACACACACACACACACCAGAGACACACACACACAGAAAAGGTGTAACAGGCTAAGCGGTTTCCTGTATTCCTCATGCTCAGTTTGACATGGCAGATGGTCACCCCCCCCCCCCCTGTGACATCATCACCAGTAGCAGGGATGTTCGTACATGAGAGCTTCCCTGTCAATGACTTCCTGTGAAGGACAGAGACTCTCCATCTGTCAGACTGTCCATCGAGAGTGAGTGAGTGAGTGAGTGAGTGAGTGAGTGAGTGAGTGAGTGAGTGAGTGAGTGAGTGAGTGAGTGAGTGAGTGAGTGAGTGAGTGAGGGAGTGAGGGAGGGAGGGAGGGAGGGAGGGAGTGAGTGAGTGAGTGAGTGAGTGAGTGAGTGAGTGAGTGAGTGAGTGAGTGAGTGAGTGAGTGAGTGAGTGAGTGAGTGAGTGAGTGAGTGAGTGAGTGAGTGAGTGAGTGAGTGAGTGAGTGAGTGAGTGAGTGAGTGAGTGAGTGAGTGAGTGAGTGAGTGAGTGAGTGAGTGAGGGAGGGAGGGAGGGAGGGAGGGAGGGAGGGAGGGAGGGAGGGAGGGAGGGAGGGAGGGAGGGAGGGAGGGAGTGAGTGAGTGAGTGAGTGAGTGAGTGAGTGAGTGAGTGAGTGAGTGAGTGAGTGAGTGAGTGAGTGAGTGAGTGAGTGAGTGAGTGAGTGAGTGAGTGAGTGAGTGAGTGAGTGAGGGAGTGAGGGAGTGAGGGAGTGAGGGAGTGAGTGAGTGAGTGAGTGAGTGAGTGAGTGAGGGAGTGAGGGAGGGAGTGAGTGAGGGAGAACTGTGTCTGTGTGAACAGCGGGAGCAGGCTGTCAGTTATATCTGGGAATAGCAGCACAGAAGGCCATCACTCCTCCTCACAGTATGAGCTACTGTAGCTAATACGCACATGCACACACGCACACAGACACACACACACACACACAGAAGACACACACACACAGAAGACACACACACACACACACACAGAAGACACACACACAGAAGACACAGACACACACACAGAAGATACACACACACACAGAAGACACAGACACACACACAGAAGACACACACAGAAGACACACACACACATAAGACACACACACACACACACACACACACACACACACACACACACACACACACACACACACACACAGAAGACACAGACACACACACAGAAGACACACACACACACACACACACACACATAAGACACAGACACACACACAGAAGACACACACACACAGAAGACACAGACACACACACAGAAGACACACACACACATAAGACACAGACACACACACACACAGAAGACACACACACACACAGAAGACACACACACACACACACACACACACACACACACACACACACACACACACACACACACACACACACACACACACACAGAAGACACATACACACACACACACAGAAGACACAGATACACACACAGAAGACACACAAAATGCACAAGACTGAAGCGCCTCCTAAAAGAGCTTGAGACACAACTTGTTGAAGTGAGAGATGATCTTCAATTAGTTTGACTTGTACAGAAGTATCACAACAAATACTTCTAAGGTAAACACCTCACTGTCCCTCCACTGACCACCTCCATCACAGCTGTCTTCCATGTCTGTATCCACTGACCACCTCCATCACAGCTGTCTTCCATGTCTGTATCCACTGACCACCTCCATCACAGCTGTCTTCATGTCTGTATCCACTGACCACCTCCATCACAGCTGTCTTCATGTCTGTATCCACTGACCACCTCCATCACAGCTGTCTTCATGTCTGTATCCACTGACCACCTCCATCACAGCTGTCTTCATGTCTGTATCCACTGACCACCTCCATCACAGCTGTCTTCATGTCTGTATCCACTGACCACCTCCACACAGCTGTCTTCATGTCTGTATCCACTGACCACCTCCATCACAGCTGTCATCCATGTCTGTATCCACTGACCACCTCCATCACAGCTGTCTTCATGTCTGTATCCACTGACCACCTCCATCACAGCTGTCTTCCTGTCTGTATCCACTGACCACCTCCATCACAGCTGTCTTCATGTCTGTATCCACTGACCACCTCCATCACAGCTGTCTTCATGTTTGTATCCACTGACCACCTCCATCACAGCTGTCTTCATGTCTGTATCCACTGACCACCTCCATCACAGCTGTCTTCATGTCTGAATCCACTGACCACCTCCATCACAGCTGTCTTCCACGTCTGAATTCACACATAGGCCTTTCACACCGGCCGGCTCGTTCACACCGGGATTAATAGGTTCGGAACGTGAAAAATCTGTGCTCAGCGCTGCACAGCTGTTACTGTTTAGAGACCTATACTGCACAGTAGGGATGTTCGATATTGGCTTTTTTACCGATATCCGATATACCGATATTGTCCAACTCTTAATTTCCGATACCGATATCAACCGATACGATATATGTAGGGTCCCCCCCCCCCCCCCCCCCAAAAAAAGATTTAACCATATCAGGTAATTAACATTACATATCTCTTGTCGTGGAATTAACACAACATTATGCATACTTTTGACAATCAATTAAATAAGAATTTGTTCTTACTTGCTTGCCTGGGTTAATAAAGGTTAAATAAATGTAAAAGAAAATATATATTTAAAAAAAAATATTTAAACCGATAATATCCGATATTACATTTGAATGCCAATATCGGCCGATAATATCGGACATCCCTACTGTACAGCTCTGTTACTGTTAGAGACCTACTGTATACTGTACAGATATGTTACTGTTAGATACCTATACTGTACAGCTATGTTACTGTTAGAGACCTATACTGTACAGCTCTGTTACTGTCAATCAATCAATCAATCAATCAATCAAATTTATTTATATAGCACATTTAGACATGGTAAATGGTAAATGGCTGCTTTTTTATACAGCGCTTTTATCCAAAGCGCTTTACAATTTGTTCCTCACATTTTACCCATTCACTCACCGACGGCATACACAACATACAGCTCATTATAGTAATATTCCACAATTATTACAGTTGGTAGTAATAATGGCACACATACATTCACACCAACATGCGCATTTGTTGATACATGCAGGACTAAGTCTTGAGACAGAAGTATGTGTATCTCCCCTGCCATGGTAACGGCGCGTGTTAACATGTTACTGTTTAGAGACCCGTACCGCGCCGCTCTGTTACTGTGAGCAGCATGTCAACATGGAGACATGTGACAGTCATGTCAGGGCGTTGAGCTGGAGAGGAGTCTGTGCGTGTGCATGTGAGTGTGCGTGTGTGTGTGCGTGTGTGTGTGTGTGCGTGTGCATGTGCGTGTGTGTGTGTGTGCAGGGCCGCCTCAGGGGGTGTGCGAGCAGTGCGGTCGCACAGGGCCTCGCGGGAAAGGGGGCCACAATTTTTATTTTTTTTTATATGTTTTTTGTAATTTTTTTTTTATTCTTTCTTTTTTTTTCTTTTTTTTTGCGAGGCCCCCCTTCCCGCGAGGCCCTTTTTCATCACAGACCAAATATAGTTTTGCTTATATGCTTATATATTTCACATTAGACACGTTTGTAGAATGTATCTGACTTGTTCCTGGCTCTGCGGCTCTGCAGATACACTATTGGAGCTCTGAGGCTCTGCAGCAGATATACTATTGGTTTCAACGAAGGGAGCGGTTACATGTGTACAGTCGGCCGGCGTGCGTCAGCTGCGTCTGATTATTTCGCGCGTGCAGCATTGGAGGTTATGCCAGCCAAGACGAAGAGGACGGTCGTTCGGCAGATGGACTGAAGATGAAAGTTGTTGCATGTTAGAAAGTTCAGTCAGGCTAGCCATGTCGGCTTAGCTAAAGGCAGGGACAGCTAGTTAGCTTTAGTTACGTTATAATATCGAGTGCTAACGTGTGGTTCAGTCGGGATAGCCATGTCGGCTAGTAGATTAGCTAAAGGCTAACTAGCGTTAGCTAACCTAGAGAGAGCGCGTGCAGCATTGGAGGTTATGCCAAGATGAAGAGGACGGTCGTTCGGCAGATGAACTTCGTCAACTCCACGGTTGTCTCCTTCCTCTTGGACGTTTGGTGAGTTTTTAATGCACTCTATTCTATTCCCGCCGTGGAGATATCTCTCTCTCTCTCTCTCTCTCGGGCCGGCTAGCTATCGTGGCTAACGTTATATTGGCTAACGTTATGTGGAGCCAGCGGGCCGGCTAGCTGTCGTAGCTAACGTTATTATTGAGCCAAGCGGGCCGGCTATCTGTCGTAGCTAACGTTATATTGAGCCAAGCGGGCCGGCTAGCTGTCGTAGCTAACGTTATATTGAGCCAAGCGGGCCGGCTAGCTGTCGTAGCTAACGATATATTGAGCCAAGCGGGCCGGCTAGCTGTCGTAGCTAACGTTATATTGAGCCAAGCGGGCCGGCTAGCTGTCGTAGCTAACGTTGTATTGAGCCAAGCGGGCCGGCTAGCTGTTGTAGCTAACGTTATATTGAGCCAAGCGGGCCGGCTAGCTGTTGTAGCTAACGTTATATTGAGCCAAGCGGGCCGGCTAGCTGTCGTAGCTAACGTTGTATTGAGCCAAGCGGGCCGGCTAGCTGTTGTAGCTAACGTTATATTGAGCCAAGCGGGCCGGCTAGCTGTCGTAGCTAACGTTATATTGAGCCAAGCGTCAGTACCTGGCCACTCTATTTGCAGTTAGCCTCTTTAGCTGATGTCGGCAGTTGGCTCCTTGCTACTTTGTTTTCTCTGTATAGACCCTCTTCTCTTTGGATTTAAGTGTTGATCTTTGTCCTTTTGGATCTATGTATATTCATGTTGCCTTTGTGAAGTTATCTTTTCCTTATGTTTTG
>NC_140166.1:138461613-138464623 GCF_963971535.1 Notolepis coatsorum | reverse complement strand
CAGTGACGAAGAGAGCAAACATGCCTTGCAAGAGCAGGAAAGACAAAGGTGGAAAAAGAGTGTTCAAGACAAAAAAGTTATAGAAATAGACAAGATGGGAGACAGGGCACAGAGGTATCGGAGAAAATATTGGAGAGAGGTCCAGAAAAGGTGCAGATAGAAAAGGTCCTCTGAAGTGTGGTGCTGGAGGCAGACACCCCCCCAGATCAGGATATTCTAGATAACAATGCCAGACAGCGCAGAGAGTCTCTCAGACAGGAACAGAAACAAAGTAAATGCGAAAAAGGCATTCAAGAGGAATACAAACTTTAAAAGAGAAGATTACAAATGTAACAAAGCAACAAAACAACCTGAGAAAAACAATAATGTGCTGAAAAAGGCTACAAAATACAAATACATCACCACTGGACACTCCAGGCACGAAAACAAAGAATATGCTATCAGGAAGCAAAGTAAGGAATCAGAAAATCCAAAAGGC
The DNA here is from genome assembly GCF_963971535.1 of Notolepis coatsorum. NCBI lineage: Eukaryota > Metazoa > Chordata > Actinopteri > Aulopiformes > Paralepididae > Notolepis > Notolepis coatsorum. The sequence goes on along the minus strand of NC_140166.1, from coordinate 138,464,145 downwards.
CCTGCTATTCCACCACATCTTCAGAAGAGAGCTGAAGACAAACAAACAAACTCCTGGCCCACGGCGCCAAAAACCAGCACTGAGTGTGTCATCAGGCAGGATTCTTAAAAAGTATCGTCTTCTTCAACAAATGAAAGAGTTTGGGTTAACCTATAAGTTAATGAGAGAAAGGGAGCATCCTCAGAAAAAGCCAACATTCATACAGGGTATAACACAGACTGTCCATGTCCAGGATTTCTTCCTGAACTCTGCACATGTGACGATGTGTGACGATGGATAGTGCTAATGATGGCTTTGTCATTATAAATGATTTCCCATATCTTTTAAAATCTTCGAAAGAGGATGGGTACATTTGGAAATGTTGCAATACAAAATTATGTAGGTTAGAGTTATCCTATCCCAAAAATGTACTCATATTTAAATTCCCCATTAAGAAACACATCATTTAGACACTTTGCATGTTAGGATTTCCTTCAGATTCATGTTGGCATCCATGTATGGCGAAGGCCCGGACTGGCCATCAGGAGCTCTGTCTGTCTGTCACACACACACAAAGGGAGCGGCATGTGATTGGTGGAGGCGGGACCAGGCCATACAACTGATTGACAGTGGAGATGGCGAATGGAGTGGCAGATGGCACTTCTGCAAAATGACAGGGAGAGACAGCGAAAGACAAAAAATGTCAAGCATAACCTGCGCTTGAAAATGGACAGTGAAAAAAGAGGAAGGGTCGAGCAGAGAAAAATACATTCTGCTTACTGCTTGTATTTCACAGAACAGTCAGATAGAAATTACTGGAAATGAAATGTTTCAACAGTGGAAAAAAGAGGAAGGTGGAGCAGAGAGAGAGGGAGAGAAAAATACATACTGCTGACTGCTTGTATTTCACAGAACAGTCAGATGGAAATGACTGGAAATTAAATGTTTCAACACTTCAACAGTGAAAAAAAGAGGAAGCATGGAGCAGAGAGGGAGAGAGAAATAAAAATAAAGGCCCTTGCAGGAGATGCCGCTAAAAAAAATGTTGCACCACGGGACCACCAGGTTAGTCAGTGATAAAAAATAAACATGCTAGCTAGCTAACATAGCTAACGTTACCATGCATCATCATCAGCGTCACTCTTTCCCCCCCATAAATCTTTTATTCAACTTCAGTCCTGATCATAACAATTTTAATTGTTCATTGTTCTTGTAATGTCAGATTAAAAATGAAATACTCTCACTTTTCTGATAAGAGTTGTTAAGTCTGACATTACAAAAACAAATCATTGCTAATCATTGACACATGATGATTATAACAATTATTAGCCTGTAATAATCCCCCCCAGAAAAATCCACTTTGCATTTGATATATTGAAAATATTTAAATGTTTGTGTGTTTTTTTAACAATAATTTGTGATGCCATCACAAACAATGGCATTTAAAGGGTAAACATTTTAAAGGTCCTGTACCAGCATGCAGGGAATTTAGTCTTTGTAACAAAAATCTTCCTGGTGAGGGACCCCCAAGACCCCCTGCTTAAAAAGTGGTCTGACTTGGGCTATATTTCGCACTATATTTCCTGGCCTGAATAATTCCCCAGTCCGGCCCTGCGAAGGGGTGAAAAATTGTCAAATCTGCCATTTTGAAATCCAAAATGATGTAGGTTAGAGTTATCATATCAGAAAAAAAAATCCTATATTTGAATTCCCCACAAGAAACACATATTTTAGACACCCCTCATGTTAAGATTTCTTTCAAATTCATGTTTGCACAAAAGTATGGCACGCCCTAATGCTTATTGCTTATTGCCAGCGGAAGAGTACGCCCGAGTGCTTCCGCGTTTTCCCTGATTGGCTGCGACACGCCCCGCGGCAGAGCTTGCGGCAGAGCTTGCGGCATTATGTAGCCGTAATCACAGATGATTTTCATTCGAAGCTTAGCTCACCTGGCAGCGCTGCGGTCCTGCGGTCCGTTGGTGACAAGTTCGAATCCCTTCAATTTTTTAATTTAAATTTTTTTTAACGTGTATTCTTTCGCCGGTTAAGGTTAGGCATGGTTAAGGTTAAGGTTAAGGTTAGGCATTGTTTTGGAGTTGGTTAAGGTTAGAAGGGTTAAGTTTAGGCGCTGTTAAGGAGCTGGTTAAGGTTAGAGTTTGTCTTAGAGAATGGCAATATTCTTTCTATGGTTAAGGTTAAGGTTAGGCATGGTTAAGGTTAAGGTTAAGGTTAGGCATTGTTTCGGAGTTGGTTAAGGTTAGAAGGGTTAAGTTTAGGCGCTGTTAAGGAGCTGGTTAAGGTTAGAGTTTGTCTTAGAGAATGGCAATAGACAGCCTATTTCCGCACTGCCGCTCTCTCGCGTGGGCGTCGGTGACGAATGCGGAAGCATTCTTGCACTCTTCCGCTGGCAATAAGCTACACGCCGCCCTAATATGATGACCACTGGTGGCTAGCCAAGACCATCAATGTGGATACTGATCAACAAGATGTGAAAGTGGAATTTCTGCATTCCCATGGTCCAACAGAAAAGGTTCTGTTTCTGCCCAGTTCAAG
>NC_140166.1:138424113-138459113 GCF_963971535.1 Notolepis coatsorum | reverse complement strand
CAGATCAGTGGAGTGTAGTTGTCAGTGGACTGGTTACTGTCGAGTACCGGTCCAGCGGACCTCTGAGGATGAAGGAGTGGAGGACAGAGGAGGACAGCAGTTCTGGTTCCGTGGCTCAGCTGCTGAGCTCTCTGGCTCTACCTCACTACCAGTGGGTATGTACAGCTACTAGTAACAGGCTTTGTGCAGACAGTCCTTTTCATGTGTATGGAAAAGATGGTGTGAGCGTATTTACTATTATATACTATGTTTTATGTAGTGTAGTATTTGACTTATATACTATCTTCTTTGTTAAACAACTTTGTGTTGGATAGTATTTTTTATATTTGCAATGGGGGGAAAAGGTCAAACATATAATATAAACAATTTAAATAATAATAATAATAATATATGTGTATCATATACTGTATATCAAATATATCACGTAAACAAATGACAAAAGTGGCTCACCTTAAATGTCTTTGATATATGTAATGAACAGTTAATTTGATAATTAGACAGTAGTCGGTCTTAGAAAACATTTGACACGCTTGATTCATATCTTTGATTAGTTCTGGCTGAAGCATTTCCCCGCATTTTTTCTTTTGCTGTCACGGTGTCCATCATCTGTTGCAATATTAGTTCTAGCTGAAGGTTTAGCAATAATAATAAACTTTATTTGTATAGCACCTTTCATACAAAAATTGCAGCTCAACGTGCTTCACAACAGAAAAAAACAGGCATAAAATAAAGTAATAAAAATAAAATGAATAAAAATAAAGTGCAGACATATAAAATCACAGTTTTTCACATTAGGATCTAACATCCCAATAGGCCACCTTGTTTATGGTTTGATTCAGTTTAAAAAATATACGATAATAAAAAAGAATAAGATGGAATAGACAGAGTAAAATAGTGCATCGTTTTTTTTTACAGTGCAATAAAATAGTTCTGGATTACTGTTTAACAGTTTAAAGTTGTCTTTACCTTCTCTGTAGTGACCTATAGGTCTATATGTCTCGTGTCTTCATGCTTCAAGCCGTGTCTTAATGTCTTCATGCTTGGACCTGCGCCGCAGGAAACCAGGAATGTCACATATAGCTCATGTGTACAGTGTGTGTCTCACAGATGAAGGTTATATATTTCCAGTTTTAACAGCAACAACAATAGTACCTCGTACTATAGTCTACCCATATTTTGGTTTGATTTGATTGAAGTTTATTTCAAATATGCAACATAACAAACAAACATCAAGTACATATATAGCCTTAAGCCGTTCACTTAATAAGTGTATATAACAAATTAAAAAAATTAAATAACAAAGAACAAACAAAAAAGTTTTCATTTTTTTTGTCATTTACATGTTTGAAAAGGAGTTGGTAGAAGCATACATTTATTTAATCCCACCCCTATTTACTCATCAGAACATACTATATTTTATTTACTAATTCATACATTACTAGACTTATATTGAAATATAGTTATATAGTCTACCCATATAACTCTGTATGATAGCATGTACAATAGGGCTGTATATACTCTATATATACATTTATATATTTATATTTACCACATATATATATAGTTATACTAGGGCTGTCAAAATTAATGCTTTAATTTTGGAGATTAATTAAAATTATTTAAAGCATTAAAATAAATTAATCTAGATTAATCTATGGAGTGAAAAATTAGTTGTTTTTATTTCTGTTAGCGCCGCGGATATAAGAAAGGTCTAGCTGAGTCAATGTTGATGGTTTTGTTGAACATTTGTATTTCACAGGAGAGAAACTGTATTCAAAGAAAGCTATTAAAATTGTCTTTGAATCTAAATATACTTTATTTGTGTTGATTTTACATTAATTCCATGATTTTACTCAAGTAAATATCTGTTACAAGCTTCGGTCTCAAGCAGAAAAATTCTATTTTTAATCTAGATTAATTACAGAAAATTGTGAGATTAATTAGTTAAATTTGTTTAATCTATTGACAGCACTAATTTATACACATTATCCATATCTGTCATATCAGCACAAGTACAGTACAATATACACATTATCCATATCTGTCATATCAGCACAAGTACAGTACAATGAACCAGAGTGCAAATGTAACAGTAAAGCTCAACAGTGTACTGGGTATCAAATATAATAAATTAGTACTACTGAGTAATAGTGCTGATCAGATGTATGTACAGAGTTGTAGTATTTAAGCATTACATCACACGCAGGAGTGGTTTGTGAACAATAAACCATGCCTAGGGGTGGTCGTTAGGCCCGAGGCGCAGCCTAGGGTTGTTAGACCCCCCTAGGCATGGTTTATTTTTCACAAATCACGGCTGCAAGTGGTGTAATGCTTTTATACAACTGCCACATTCATCCAACCTTATTGCTATACAATAAACACACATTAATCGAAGATTTATTGAAAAAACCATCTGCCAGAAAAAGTAGTTCCCAAAAAAGAAAAAAAGAGAAGTTGCCTCCATGTGGAAGCAGCTCGGAAGTGCATTCAACTGTTCTCAGTAGGACATCCAACCAACTAACACATCCAACTGTCTTTCAACTAAGACATCCAACCAACTAACACATCCAACTGTCTTTCAACTAAGACATCCAACCAACTAACACATCCAACTGTCTTTCAACTAAGGCATCCAACCAACTAACACATCCAACTGCCTTTCAACTAAGACATCCAACCAACTAACACATCCAACTGCCTTTCAACTAAGACATCCAACCAACTAACACATCCAACTTGTCTTTAGTTTTTAATTATGAAGTTAGTGGTTGTTATTGGAATGATTGATTGATTGATTGAACATTTTATTACCAGATGCAGAATGGGTACAATACAGTACGGCTCAATACACACAATTGTTAAGGGGATGCAGACCTACTTCTATAGAACTTCATTCTTAGATGCTTCTATAGAAAGTAGGTAAAACAAATTAAAAAGTTTTCTTTGCCCTATAGGAAAAAAAAGTTTTCTTCGCCCTATTTTTTTATTTATTTTTTTAAACCTACTTTAGAGGGCCTAAACTTAACCAGTTGGAAACCAAGCGTACAGTAATAAAATTAGCAATCAATCAATCAATCAACTCAATAGGCCATGCTCACTTAGAACAGCGCAGCACTCAGCTGCTTCTACAGTCTGACTCTCCCCCGCCGTTGCAGACAGGAGTGTGTGTGTGTGTGTGTGTGTGTGTGTGTGTGTGTGTGTGTGTGTGTGTGTGTGTGTGTGTGTGTGTGTGTGTGTGTGTGTGTGTGTGTGTGTGTGTGTGTGTGTGTGTGTGTGTGTGTGTGTGTGTGTGTGTGTGTGTGTGTGTGTGTGTGTGTGTGTGTGTGTGTGTGTGTGTGTGTGTGTGTGTGTGTGTGTCAGAAAGTGTCAGGGGGAAGGAAGAAAATAATTTAAAAAAAATTGCAAGTAATCAATCAATCAATCCGCGATTTTTTTTTTGTTCCACAATGATTCATGACCCATAGATTACACAATCCAACATTGTGTAAGAGACTAAGACATTCGCCGTGACAGAATCTGTTTATATTTAGTCGTTATGACGCTATCAACATATCCATTTGTAGAGATTATTGTCCCCTCTCGTTTCCTCCCCTCTCCGCTCTCCGCTCCCTCTACGTCTACAAAGTCAAACGGCGGAGTGATGTGATTCGGTTGTGGGCGGGTCCTGGGACCAGGAGCGTGGATTGTGAAGGATAAATACGTGTAAATGGACTGTTTCAGCCAATCAGAATCGAGAAATGTGCATGCCGTTGTATAATAATATGTACAGTGATACAGGTATAAAGTCGTACTGGCCAGCAGTGTAACTAGTAAGAGTAGGTAAGGGATATCTTCAGATATAGATATATTATCTACATGTAAAAAAGGTGTATATGCAGGTATGTACAGACAGATATATATATATATATATATATATATATATATATATATATATATATATATATATATATATATATATATATATCCACATCTACATATATATGGTAAGAATAAACAAGAATAAGAATACAAAAAAAATTATATACGGTATATACAGAGTTATATGGCTTAACCTTCTGTAGTGTGGTAGTGAAAGGGTTAAACGTGGGTGTGTATAAGTAGGCATTCAGAAGGATTATATGCAGGTATGACCAGATATCGTCATGGTAACGAGCCTACTCTCATCTGGTGAGTGAGATGTTCCCTCCGTCATGTTGAGTTCACCGGCATGAGTCACCGGCCACACAGTGAGTACTGTGAAGAGTCCGGATATCCACTCACTCACGCAGACAGTCACTCGTCCTGTCACTCATCCACCGCTGCCCCCTAGCGGTGGCTCACAGGTTGCACTTTGTGTAACTTCAAACGGCGCAATACAAGCTTTACTACGTCCATGAAACGTTGTGTCCTTGTTGCAGTGTGCGGTACCCGCGGTTTCAGAGTGTGTGGTTTCAGAGTGTGTGGTTTCAGAGTGTGTGGTTTCAGAGTGTGTGGTTTCAGAGTGTGTGGTTTCAGAGTGTGTGGTACCTGTGGCAAGGACCCTTGGCTCTATATAACCGATAGGGCATTCAGACCCTCATCTGCACCTTTGTTTACACTGTTTATTTTTCTCCTATTTTTATATTCAGAGTTAATTATATTGTTTACACTGTTTATTCTTCTCCTATTTTTCTATTCAGGTGCATTTTTTCTATTAATGAATAGGACTTCAGCCTAATTGTATTGCCTATATTTATTCTTTATACTTTATACTATGACGTCTGAGTTTCCCAGAGGGGATCAATAAAGGAACGTCTTGTCCTATCTTATCTCATCTTATCTTATCTTATCTTATCTTATCTTATCTCGCCTTATCTTATCTTATCTTATCTTATCGTATCTTATCTTGTCTCGCCTTATCTTATCTTATCTTATTTTACATTGTCCATGTCAATGTAAAAAAAAAAATATGAAATGCTTTTTTTTTTTATTGAAGCAAACAAAAAGATGCACTGTTCTTGTTGTGGAATTAACACAACATTATGCATACTTTTGACAATAAATTAAATCAGAATTTGTTCTTACTTGCTTGCCTGGGTAAATAAAGGTTATAGAAATGTAAAAAAAAAAGAAAAGATTTTTTTTTAAACCGATACCGATATTTTCCGATATCACATTTTAATGCCAATATTGGTCGATAATATCGGACATCCCTAATTATTACTACTACTACTACCACTACTACCAGTGGCGGCTCACCACTAGGGGCGCTAGGGCGCCGACCCACCTGCTGGCCAGCTGCTGTTAAATCAGAGAAGAAGAGAATAAAACTTTTTCGTTTTTGTGTTTTATAGCCCTATAAATAATATAAACATGTTTAAAATTAATAATATTTACTCATTTTAAGTATGTTTGTATTTCCAATGCACAATATAACGTTATTATCTAAATTAAAAAAACACCGTTTTCCAGAGCAGGAAGTGACATCACGTTTTTTTTATTTTTTTTATTTTTTCGTATTTCTCGGGGGCAATACGCGATAGCGCTCTGCGTGCGCGTCACAGTTTGATCGCTGTCTCCGTCACAGCCAATCAGTGCATACGGCGTTGTGCGTTGAAATATGACTATTATGTTGGAATCCGAGCGCGATTTGAAGCGGTCTAGCCAGCAGCGTGAACTTCCGTGAAGGATTTTCCATAGCCGCATTTCGCGGAGACGCTCTCTGATTGGCCGATGCCAGTATTTCTTTCCATGGCAGAATTTCACAGAGACGATATCTGATTGGCCGAATCCAATTTCTAGCTTCTAGCTTGGTTGAGATAGTTGTGTTGTTGTGAGATGCATGCAGCTGTTTGCCGTGCCGTGACTGCAAGTTCTTAAGCTTAGGCACTCTTTCAAAGTTGGTTAAGGTTAGAGTTTGTCTTAGAGCATGGCGATAGAACGCCAGGTAGTTTTGCAGTCTGTTCGAGCGGAAATGGACAAAGGTGTACTTGTTGAGTGTTGTGGCAACGAGCTCAGCTGAGCTAACACTTGGCTAACTGCTAACTTGGCCCTGGACGTTCAACTAAACAGTGAGTCTATCTCTCTCTCTCTCTCTCTCTCTCTCTGTATCTGTATCAATCTTGGATGCAATAATAACGTTACTTACCACACTGACTATCTCGATGGCTCATTGATTTAACTACTGCAGCTCTCTCGGATTGAAAATACGTGGATTATGGCTTGTTCAATATCGTCTATGTTTGAATGAATGAATGAATGAATGAATGAATGAGAACTTTATTAACAGATTGCAGAATGGGTACAATACAGTACGGCTCAATACACACAATTGTTAAGGGGATGCAGACCAGAGAAAGACGTTTTTCTTGTTTACATCAGGGTCCCAGATTTTCGATTCATATCGATAGTTTAATAGCTAGCCTTGGCTCGTTTAACAATATGCAAAATATGTGTACAGCCCTGTACTCATACTGAAGTTATTCTTGGTATATAATAGGTCTGATTGTGTAACGAATCGATTCCACGTCGCGCTGTGTGTGAGAGAGAGAAGGAGAGAGGGAGAGATCTGCCTGTGTTTGTAGACGGGCGAGTTTTGTTTCTAACTTTTCTATTTATATATTGTGTTTCAAGTTGTGAATTAGAGTCTAGACTATACTTTATTTGACTGGTTGTGTGTTGTTGTAGTAACAGCTGAGCGACTCGTTCATAAGAGCCGATTCATTGCCGTGAGCGTGAGTCGAATCGCTCACGTCTGGCAATGAGTGTTGCGTGGTACTGTACTGTACATGTTTGGTATATGTTTGGTATAGCGCCCCCTAGTGGCGAAACCCAGCGGCCGCCACTGACTACTACTACTATTATTACTACTACTACTACTACTACTACTACTACTACTACTACTACTACTACTACTACTACTACTACTACTACTACTACTACTACTACTACTGTAGCTGAGGGGTACAATTCCCTGACTGTATTGTTAGATATGATATTTAATACCACTACCTCATGTACTTTAACTTCTGGCCACCCAGTACAAGATATAAGTATGATGAACACTTTCCCACCTGATGAAACGAACCAATACAAATGGACCAAATCGAATATTTAATACAGCAAAGGGTGTACACAATATTCACTTAATTACATTTATGATTTGAAATGTTAAGTATGCACTTTTATGGCAAATGAGTATTCGTAGGTAAATCAACATTGAATGTCCAATCTCTGGTTGCGCAGGGAGTAAGTATACAACCTGGAATATTTAGGAAACGATAGCGATAGTACTTAAATAATTATAGCTGGATACACTAAGGGGGGGGGGGGTCCCGCTGGTTGTAAGACAGTAGGAGGGGGGGGTTAGAGAAGTCGCTGGCGGTATCCCATCTGGCCGACGGTGTCTTGGGAGAATCCAAAGTCTTAGACCCAGTGCCCACAGAACCTGGGGCCGTAGACGAACACAGCTGGACCCTCTGTGGAACGGTATCTGCCGGTCCACAACGGAGAGACGTGGTGCGACCTCACGTGTAGAGCGCCGCCTCACCTGTAGTCCTCTCCGGGGGGTAATTCCAACACTCGACAGTGTTGGCCTTTATCCATGGAATAATCAAAGCACATAAAGCATAATCCAAGAGCCGTGGAAGGCTCGCCGTCGTCGGGTAGAGTAATCCAATATACAGGTCCAGTCGCTCTTGACCCGGAGCTCCTCGGATGCAATCACCACTAGGGGTCTGACCAGCCTGGATAAGCGTCCAGATAACGTCAGGAACGATGGGGGTACTGATAACTGTAGAACTCGAACCGAACGATGCACCATACATAAATAGACTATTATTAGCTTAATAGAATACGTCCAACTCGACGGTATGGTGCCAAACTATGACCATTCAACTATTAATCTACACGATATCTCAATGCCTATTCTGGGCCAAGTAGGCCCTACTACACCGCACGTGCTTCGTGGGGAGGCTTTTGCGTCTGTCACTCTGTTGGGGGGTAAAGAACTGGACTAAAAGGAAAGTTCTACTTTACGAGCGTCATATATATATGCGCTATGAACAAATAGTACCACACGTATTTCGCCCGGCATATTACTGCGCGGAACCGGGGGCTGCCTCGACATGTTAGGCGGCACGATTGAACTTGAACCTAGGGGTATGGCAACCTGGCGCCAGGTTCTAGTCCAATGGTAGAATGAAACTATTATGGGCTGTTTAGTAGAAACGGGGATATTCAATGCATATTGTACAAGGAATATACAGGGGATATCAAACGATATACAAATACAATTAAATATATATATATATAAATAAATATACATATTCGGTTTAATCTGATCCTTCACAACAGCCGCCCCCTAATTAGTCCCACCTAATTAGCTAAGCAGAGACAGATTAACCGCACTGTCTTCCACTCAAGGTCCGCTGTAAGGTCAGTCAACTCACAAAGTCATAGGGTCATGGTCATCATCGATAGTATCTGGGAGTCGGGGCAGTTCTATGAGCCTCGCCACGGGCCGTGTGTAGGTGCGCCCTTGGACGAGTACTTCAGCTGCTCGGACCTTGCCATCGGCACCGGTGATCACTTTGCTTACGCGGCCAGCCGGCCACATAGCTCTGGGGAGTGACTGGTCAACTATCATGACGACTGTTCCTTCTGTCAAATTGTCTCTCTCTTTTACCCACTTCTGGCGGGTCTGTAGAGACGGTAGGTAGTGAAGTAGGAAGCTGCTCCAAAACTTGTCAGCTAGTACTTGGCTGTACCTCCACATTCTTCGGCCGTTCGCTTCTTCGGGCCTGTACATTGTCTGGGGTAGCGCGGGGTCCAGCCGCCCCATTAGGAGTGTGTTGGGGGTGACTGGGTCGACATCTGCTACATCACTGGAGACGTAACCGAGGGGTTTGGAGTTCAATACTCCCTCGATCTCCGTGAGGACTGTCATTAGGACTTCCTCTGCCACAGTCTGGGCTCCGAGTACGGCATACAGGGCTGTCTTTATAGAGCGTACTTCTCGTTCCCAGGTTCCACCGAAGTGGGGTGCGTTCGGGGGATTAAACTGGAAGTCAACCTGGGCTGGAGCGAGGTGGGTCTTAAGTTCTGGGCCCATAGCTTGGAAGCTCTCTCTCAGCTCTCTTTCTCCGCCTTTGAAGTTGGTCCCGTGATCAGACAACAATGTAGACGGTTGTCCTTTCCGTGATATGAATCTCCGGAAGGCCATAAGGAATGAGTCTGTGCTCATGGTCGGAAGGAGCTCGATATGTATCGCTCTGGTGGTCATGCATTTGAATACAATACCCCACCGCTTCTCGGTGCCTCTTCCTCTCTTTATATACAACGGGCCAAAACAGTCCATGCCTGTGGAGTGGAATGGCTTGTCGCCGATTCGGAGGCGACAGGGGGGTAGGTCAGCCATCCGTGGTATGCTGGGCTGCGCGCGCCACTTACGGCAGTCTAGACAGGTTCGCTGGAAGCGCCGTACTGCTTCTCTCCCTTGTAATATCCAATAACGACGTCTGATCTCCGCGAAGACTCTCTCTGCTCCGGCGTGGTGCACATCCTCGTCGTATTTCTTTATGATCAGCTCTGTGACCTTGTGTCGGCTGTTCAAGACGATCGGGTGCTTAATGTCATCTGGTAGATCGGGGGCTCTCCGCAGGCGACCACCCACTCTGATGAGATTATGTGCGTCACTCTCTGGTGCCAGGTGAATCAGTCTGCTGTCTGATGTGAATCAGTCTGCTGTCTGATGGGACGGGGTTTCCTCCCTGTAGACAGTCTAGCTCATCGGGGAACGAGTCTCTCTGGGCTCGTTGTAGTAGAAGAAGTTCTGCTTCTTCGTAGTCAGCTGCTGACATGTCAGTGGTGGACTGAATCTCTGGGTGGTGCTGCAGGAATGTCCTTTGTTGCGCACTCTCTAGGGTAATGCAGTCATCTATGTTCGGGTCTGTGGAGGCGACAGTGCTCAGTCCACAGAACATAGGCTTCTTGTTCTCAGCCTCCTCTCTACTTGCTTCCCTCGGGGTGGGCGTAGGCCAATCTCCTTCCGGGAGCTGGAGGAATGCTGGTCCGTCACTGTAGATGTTGTGATGGGTTAGGTCATCCAGGGACATTCCCCGGGTGATGACGTCAGCTGGGTTGTGTTTGGTATCCACATATCTCCAGCTTGCTTCTTCTGTTAGTTCCTGAATCTCGGTGACTCTGACTCCCACGAAGACTTTGTATCTGCATGAATCAGACTTAATCCATGTGAGTACTGTCGTGGAATCTGACCACAAGATTGTTCTATGCACCGGAATGGTGAGTTCACGTTGGATTAACGTGGCTAGATGCGCTCCTGCGAGGGCTGCGCAGAGCTCTAGACGTGGGATAGATTGTTGCTTACGTGGGGCTATCCTTGAGCGGGCCAGTATGAAAGCAGTGTGTATCTCTCCTCCCATCTCTTGGGCACGTAAATAAGCAACCGATCCGTAGGCTACTTCGGAGGCATCGCTGAAGACGTGTAGCTCAATCTCGCATGTCTCTGGCCTCACTGTGGATGGGAAGTAGCTGCGGCGTATGTTGACACCTGGGAGTGAGCGGAGTTCCGTCTCCCACTCTCTCCATGTTGAGGCAAGGTGTGCGGGTATTGGGTCGTCCCAGCCCTGGTCCTTGTCCCATAGTGCTCGTACAATCATCTTTGCCCTGGTGGTGTAAGGTAGAATACATCCCAGCGGGTCATATTGTCTGGCGAGTGTTCTGTACACACTCCGTCTGGTGGTCGGTATCGCCGCCGACCTTCCTTGCTCTGGAGCCAAGGGTTTGTGTCTATAGTGGAGCGAGTCTGTTTTGAAGCGCCAGACTAATCCTAGTGTCATTTCTTGGGCTTCTCCTGGGATTGTCGCCATCCAGGTCTCGCTGCTGGCAGCCTTGTCTGCGGAGGAGAGGCTGCGCAATACGTGCGGGTCACTGCTGGCCCACTGCCTGAGATCAAAGCCTCCTTTGATTAGGGAGGCGCGTAACTTGATTAGGAGGGCCTCGGCTTCTTCTTGAGTCGAGACGCTTTGTAGACAGTTGTCTACGTAGAAACTGTTCTTCACACTGTGTTGGCCCTCTTCATCTGCTTCTGGGTCCTCTGTGACGTGTTTCTGTAGTGCAAATAATACTGGGGGGTCGCTGCTGGCCTGCTGCCGGAGATCAAAGCTGTCTTTGATCAGGGAGGCGCGGAGCAGCGCACGGCGTCGCCAGTCTATTTTCTTCTCGACAGGCTGCAGGAGTGTGGTGTCTCCTTCTGTCGTTCTGGAGTGGAAGCAGCTAGTGGCTGCGGTTCGGTTGAGAGATTTAGCGAGGGGGCCTTGTAATGTCCATCCTAGGCGGGTCTCGACGGCTGCAGGACAGCCTCGGGGACCTGTATGGACCCGGTCAATCGGGACTATGAGTTCTGCATGGTCGGAGCCTATCAACAGGGTCGGGGTAGCGCCGTTTATGAGCGGGATAGGTAATTGGCGCAGGTGCACATATTTATCCATCAACTTGGTGACAGGGTAGGTGTACTGCGAGAGTCCTATTTCTTGGCTGGTGAAAGCATTTGTGATCTTGTACTGTCGCTCTGGCTGCCCGTTGGCTGCGATAGTGAAGGAGACATTCTCGCCCTTTATCGTCTTCAAATCTCTTCTTATTGTCCGAATCGTCATTTCGTTCTTGCTCCCCCGCAGTCCCAGTTGAGTCGCAGCGGAGGCGAGCAGAAGGGTCTTCTCTGACCCGTCATCAAGGACGGCGTAAGTGTCCATGACTTTATCCTGGTAGCTCAATGTCACACGGACTACCTTTAAGAGCACTTGAGCTCCGTTGCTGCTGGCGGGATCAATGTACATGACACTTGCCTTGGTGCCGCTCCGTGGTGCAGGTGTAGGCCGTCTTCCGTTACTATCGTGTAGTATATCTAGATGGGCTCCATCGCACCGGCTGCACCTTTTCTTTAGGCGGCATTCGGCTGCCATGTGGGGCCGCGCACATCGATAACAGCGCCGGTTGGACTTTATCCATTGGCTCACTTCTTCTGCATTCATCTTTGTGAATGTGTCACATTGTGACAGCCAGTGTTCTTTCTCACAGTAGGGACACGCTATCTTCCACTTCTCCCTCCTCGAGGGGGTGCTGTGACTCTTACTGCTCGGTACTGACTCTGATTGGTGCATGACAGTCACCGATCTTCTTCCATAATTTATTCTCCTGGGTCCCTCTCTGGAGCTTGGCGTGCTCCGCCCGAAGGTGTCCAGTCGTAAGCTGCTGACCTCTCTCGCCAGGAAGTCGGCCAGATCAAGGAGGGATGGCTCGGGGCCGTCGGGATCTCGGTAGTCCCTCTGCCGCCGAAAGCGCTCCTGTCTTGCGGGTGGCAGCTTCTCCAAAATCCTCTCAACGTTAGAGTTGGCGTACAGCTCATGCCTGCCCTTCTCCCGTTGAGCTCCCAGCATCCCCACCAGGGACTGCACTTTGATTGACAGGTCATCTAGTGAGCGATTGTCTGTGGCTGGGGGTAGGCGGTCAATATGCCTTATCTCCTGGATTACGTAATCCCATATACGTCCATATCTTTGATCCAGCGCTGCAAGGGCCGCTGTGTATGGGGTCGAGGAGGTAGCATAGGCTAGCGCTATATTGTGTGCTCGCTGTACTTTCAGGTGCTTCAATAATATTGCATACTTGTGGCGTTCATCAATGACATCCGCCAGCATTGTCTCTAAGCACATCCGGAGCTCCGTGTACTGTGCTCGACTCTCATAGACGAAGTCTGGGATTGATGGCGTGGCGTTGTATGACGCCGTGGATGGCGAATACATCGGCGAGCGTTGGGGGAGAGACCTCCTGGGCGAGTCCCCTCTTGCGCTTCGCTGTGGGCCGGTACTGGCAGGGTACCATGGCCCGCTGGTCCAGGTACTGTTCCTCGGGGCTGGTCGTGCGTCGTGCTCACCCGTAAATAGAGTCGGGGGTCTGTAGCGCAGCGCCGCGGGGGTATAGCCTGGACTGTATGGGACCTCCTGGTCCGGTGGAGTACTGTGCTGTCGTCGGGCTTGGTTCTCCTCTTCTCCCTCTTCTTCTTCTATCAAATCTTCCAGATCTTGTAATCGTTTATTTAGCTTCTCCGCAGTGTAGGCCGCTCCTTCCTTGTAGCTGGGTCTCGCTTGGACCGGTATGGGAAGGGGGTCTGCGGGGGGTCTAGACTCGGTCTGTTGGTCAAGTTCAGGGTCGCTTGCTCGTTGCGGTGACGCTGCTCTTAATAATTAATAGTTTGAAACACAAAACAGCTCAACATAAATACAGTACCATACAGACAAAACTAAACTCACAAACAATAAACAATACAATACAGTACAATACAGACAAAACAAAACTCACAAACGGTACAATACAGACAAAACATACTAACAAAATGGGGGGGGGTGGGGGGGGGTGCAGATCAAACACTTCTGCTTTCAGTCATAAGTATTCTCCAAATATGTCCTTATATAGATCCAGGGACCGTCCTCTCCATGGTCATGTTCAGCGAGCGTTGAGGCTGCTCGTTCCATTGTCAATAGGTCCATGAAATCCCTCATCCAGGTGTCCATGCAGAAACAATTTGGCTTTTGGATCTTCCAGTTCATCATGATAGTACGCTTAACTGACATATGTGCTAGTGTAATGATGCGTTGCGTAAGTGCTGATTGTATACCAACTACCCCTATGCCCAAGAGGCAGACTTTTGGACATAAGGGTATCTTAACACTGAGAATAGAGGATAGTCTTAAAATGACCTTGTGCCAAAAACTCTTCACTGTGGGGCAATGCCACAACATGTGGATGAGTGTTCCTACCTCCCCACATCCATGCCAGCACAAATCTGAGATGGCTTGATCCATTTTTTTAATTTTACATGGTGTAATATAAGCTCGATGAACTACCTTTAATTGTATCATTTTATATCTTACACATTTTGATGATGTTGTTGTATTTTTTAAAACCGTCTCCCATTGTGGAGCAGTCAAGGAGACCTTCAAATCCCTCTCCCACTGCTGTTTAATGGAGGCCAGGCCATCTGATGAGCTAAGTGAGAGTAACCTATAGATCTTAGATACTGACCTCCTTTCTGAAGCGACCCTTCTTAGTCTGTCATCCAAATCCTTATGTATCCCCATATCTCTATTTTTCATGGATACTGATCTTACTACAGATCTCAACTGAAAGTACAACATGAATTCACTATCTCTTAAATTATACAGATCTTTCAATTCATTAAAAGGTATCGTCTCTCCATCCTTCACAATCTGTCCTAGTTGATGTATTCCTTTACCCTGCCATGAAGTATTTACTAGTGTGCTGCCCCCAGCCATTAACAGGGGGTTAGACCATATGGGGCATGAAGGTAAAGAGATCCCTTTGAAGGCTAGCCGTTTCTGTAGGGTTTTGATTATCTCACATGAAAATCTTATTATCGGGTTATCCATTTTAAAGTTAGGTTTGGGGTGAAACCATAATGATACCAAGGATACCGTCTTACTAAGTTCTGATAAAATATTCTCCTCAATCCATTTCCAACTGCCTATTTCGGTCTTGCATATGTAACCCCATGACAAGGGGAATCTGGCATTATAAGAGAGATAGTATGAGTAAACATCCGGAATACTAAGTCCACCGCTATTTCTTGGTCTCATCAATTTCTTGTAGCTGATTCTAGGTGTCTTCTCCCTCCATAAGAAACCTGTAAATAGCTTATTTATCTCTTTAAACCAATACGAGGGGAATTTGAGTGGAACAGCTGATATTAGAAATGATATTCTAGGTAAAATATTCATTTTTATTATCTCTGCTCTACCCCATAATGAAATGGGTAACACTGTCCATCTCTTAATATCCTCCCTAATTGTCTTCAAGAGGTGTGGACCATTAGAATAAAAAATCGTGTCTATAGGTGTCCGGATGTTTATTCCGAGGTATCTCATAACTTGTGATCTCCACTGTAAGGGGGCAGAACCAATATGTGAAGGATGGGTCAGGTTATTCAGAGGAATAGCTTCACTCTTATTAAAGTTCACCTTATATCCTGAAAACTCCCCAAATGCTTTAATCAGCTTCATCACCTGTGGGATTGATTGACAGGGTTGTGTTAGTGTTAATAGTACATCATCTGCATACAGATTAGCTTTAAAGTCATGCCCCCCAATATTGATGCCCGTGATTTTCTCCTCTGCTCGTATGGCACATGCCAGCGGTTCGAGGGCGAGGATGAAGAGTGATGGAGAAACCGGACAACCCTGTCGGGTGGACCTGAATAGCTGAAACGGTTGAGATATAATGCCATTTGTTTTAATTGAAGCTAGTGGTTTGTTGTAGAGCGCCATCACCCAATGTATGACCGTGGGTCCAAAACCGAATCTGGTAAGAACATAAAACAGATAGTGCCATTCTATTCTGTCGAAAGCTTTCTCAGCATCCAAGGATAAAGCTACCGCTGGTTGTTGTAGGTTGCCCGCTTTTGACATGACATGAAATAGTCTCCTCATATTATTAGAAACGTGGCGGCCTTTAATAAACCCTACTTGATCAAGGTGGATCAGTGAAGGCATGACTGTCTCTATGCGCATGGCCAGGATCTTAGCAAATAGCTTATAATCGCTGTTCAATAAACTTAAGGGACGATAATTACCCATTTGTGAGTGATCTTTATCAGGTTTAGGTAACAAAGAGATAGTAGCCTGGCACATACTCTGAGGCATGGATTGATGAACTATTATGTCATTGAATACTAGTGTAAGCAGTGGGGTTAGCCTGTGTTGAAACTGTTTGTAAAACTCTAAGGTGTATCCATCATTCCCTGGTGCTTTCCCTGTTGAAAGGAGGTTCATGGCAGATATGATTTCTGATTCTCTGATAGGACCCTCTAAATGCTCCCTTTCTACCTCTTGTAATGTGGGTAAGGATATGTCCTTAAAAAATATATCCATGTCTTCCTGTTTTTTAGATCCTTCTGACTGATAGAGTTTACTATAAAAATCACTGAAAGCTTTATTAATTTCTGTTTGTTCATAAATAACTGCACCTGTACTATCACATATAAATGGTATTGATTGGCGATTTTCTAATTGTTTTAATCTTAGTGCTAGCATCTTACCGGCTTTATCTCCTGATTCAAAATATTTCCTACTGAGTCTGAAAAGAGCTAACGCTGTCTCCTCATGTATAATTGATTGCAACTCTGTCTTAAGAATCAACATAGTATTTTTCAGTTGTATATTTCCAGGGTTAAGCATGTGTTGTGTTTCTACAGCCTTAAGTTCTAATATTAAGTTGTTTTTCTTCATTATCATTTTCTTCTTTCTGGCTGTAGAATAGCTAATAATCCACCCTCTGCAAGTTGCTTTGAATGCTTCCCACACCATTTGTATTGAAGGGACAGATTTTAGATTAATATTTATAAATTCAGTTATTCTCTCATTTATCAAAGATACAAACTCTTGATCTTTTAGCAAAGAGTTGTTAAATCTCCATTGTTTACTTTTGTGATTGTTTACAGAGAGAGCTAAGCGCACTGACATGGGGGCATGATCTGAGATTATAATATTATGGATGTTGCACTCTATCACATTCTCAACTGTACATTGTGAAAAAAGAAAGTAATCAATCCTTGAGTACGAATTATGAGCGTGTGAATAGAAAGTATATTCTCGGGCAAGAGAGTTTACTACCCGCCATATGTCTGTCAAAGCCAGAGATACCTGCAACTCATTGAGCGCTGCTGACAATGCACCATCTGATATGAGTGGGTGGCCCGATCTATCCACTGCCGGGTCACTAACTAGGTTGAGATCACCTCCTAAATAAATATGGTCTGCCGCAAAATGAGATAATGCCACACTCAATTTGGATAGAAATTCGGCCTGACCAATATTGGGTGCATAGACATTTACTAACGTGCATTTAGTATTTTGTAAAAAACCTGATAGAATGATAAACCTGCCATCCTTGTCAATAATTTTTTGAGATAGTCTAAACGTCAGTCGTTTTGCTATTAAAATACTGACGCCCCTAGATGCCCCGGTACCTGGTGCTGAGTAGGCCTGGCCTACCCATCTCTGTCTCAACTTAATAGAGTCCTCATCCTTCAAATGTGTCTCCTGCAACATCGCAACATCACAGTCCAGGGATTTCAAATGACTAATGACTTTATATCTCTTTGTTTTATTTGAAACCCCGTTTACATTCCAACTAATCATGTTAATTGTGGCCATCAAAAATTATATTGCGCTTTAGCTTGTTGAAAAGGTTGGATAAAAAGGAAAATACTGAATATATGTTGAAGTTATCAATGGTCTGCACCAACAAGGGGAAATACACACAAAACACATAACAAACCATACAAGAAGTGCCAATAAAAGGGCACACACATAATATAAGGGAGATAGAACCTGTGTCCATCCCCTGTCCGTGAACAAACTGATAAACACAGTTATCCGCACGCAGTGATCAGACCATGTCCTTAATTAAATGCATGATCCGTGCATCCGAAATTATTACTATAGGGGCAGTGCAATACATAACCTCAGAAAACAAAATAATATATATATACCTACATATACACATATATATATATATATATATATACATACATACACACAAACCAAAACAAAATGTATTATAATAATAAACAGTATAATGAAAGAGGCTGCCCTTAATGTTCATTGCATACCTTGCACGGGATCTTGCTCAAGTCATCACCCACACTAAATAACTCAGTTGTCATGTCTACTGTCAACTGTCAACTGTCAGTGAGTGGTGGGCGTGTCATACCTCTATGCTCTGTCCATTAACCAAAAATATTAGGAAGCTTGATCTTCAATCCTTTCGCTGCATCCGTGGGGTTATTATAGATGGATGTTTCGCCGTCGATGGTGACTATCAGCCTCGCAGGGTACAGTATACGCTGCTCTTGACTGCTGTCTCGACGAGTTCCTTGAGCCCCTGGCGGAGGGAGAGGGAGTTGTCCTTTTGATCAGCTGCTCTATTAGTTGCGCTTGTAGTCTGTCGCGCTCTGCGTCTCTTTGGGCACCGGCAGCGGTGCGCTGGGCGTCGGCGCGGTCTCTTGCCATATTCTCTTCCATCTGGAAGCGTCTCATCTCCAGACTTGTGCGCTGTTCTTCGCTCCGTTGCTGTGCTTGGAGGTGTTCGCGCTCGCTGGTCGCCTGGGCTTGGAGACGTTCGCGCTCGCTAAGCGTCTGTGCTTGGAGCCGATCGTGTTCGGTAGAGGCTGTCAGGCTGACGAGGAACGCCTGTTGTAGTATCCTCTCCGCTTCGCTGGGGGAAGGCGGTAGTGGAGGTGAGCCGCTCTTGCGTGAACCACTCCTGGGGGTACTCGGTGGGGAGTCCTGGAGCTCTAGTTCCTCGGCGCTCTCCTCTTCTTCTTCCGTGCAGAGTTCTCTCTCTGTAGGGTTGTCTTCCTCCCGGGGCGTGTCGGGGACTACTTCTTTAGTAGTGGCGGGGGGTAAAGGCATGTCAATTCCCTCCTGGTCTCCACCGTGGGCTTGGTCAGTTACATTAGGACCTACTAGGGCCTCTGTGGTCGGGGAAACCTGGTCGTTAAGGTCAGACATAATTTTACTTTCTACTTTTACTACGTTTACCGTTTGTCGAAGGCTAGGTAGTTGACTGACAGTGTAAGCCTCTAAGTACTGAGGTGTCTGTCGTCTGCGCCGCGGGCGTTCTAGGTTAGGAGGATCGTTTCGTGGAGTGTTCATCATAGGCCATTTCGATATTAATAACACTATATTAATATTACACTAGTTACCATCCGGCTCGAAGGACCAATTGTAGCTGAGGGGTACAATTCCCTGACTGTATTGTTAGATATGATATTTAATACCACTACCTCATGTACTTTAACTTCTGGCCACCCAGTACAAGATATAAGTATGATGAACACTTTCCCACCTGATGAAACGAACCAACACAAATGGACCAAATCGAATATTTAATACAGCAAAGGGTGTACACAATATTCACTTAATTACATTTATGATTTGAAATGTTAAGTATGCACTTTTATGGCAAATGAGTATTCGTAGGTAAATCAACATTGAATGTCCAATCTCTGGTTGCGCAGGGAGTAAGTATACAACCTGGAATATTTAGGAAACGATAGCGATAGTACTTAAATAATTATAGCTGGATACACTAAGGGGGGGGGGGGGTCCCCGCTGGTTGTAAGACAGTAGGAGGGGGGGGTTAGAGAAGTCGCTGGCGGTATCCCATCTGGCCGACGGTGTCTTGGGAGAATCCAAAGTCTTAGACCCAGTGCCCACAGAACCTGGGGCCGTAGACGAACACAGCTGGACCCTCTGTGGAACGGTATCTGCCGGTCCACAACGGAGAGACGTGGTGCGACCTCACGTGTAGAGCGCCGCCTCACCTGTAGTCCTCTCCGGGGGGTAATTCCAACACTCGACAGTGTTGGCCTTTATCCATGGAATAATCAAAGCACATAAAGCATAATCCAAGAGCCGTGGAAGGCTCGCCGTCGTCGGGTAGAGTAATCCAATATACAGGTCCAGTCGCTCTTGACCCGGAGCTCCTCGGATGCAATCACCACTAGGGGTCTGACCAGCCTGGATAAGCATCCAGATAACGTCAGGAACGATGGGGGTACTGATAACTGTAGAACTCGAACCGAACGATGCACCATACATAAATAGACTATTATTAGCTTAATAGAATACGTCCAACTCGACGGTATGGTGCCAAACTATGACCATTCAACTATTAATCTACACGATATCTCAATGCCTATTCTGGGCCAAGTAGGCCCTACTACACCGCACGTGCTTCGTGGGGAGGCTTTTGCGTCTGTCACTCTGTTGGAGGGTAAAGAACTGGACTAAAAGGAAAGTTCTACTTTACGAGCGTCATATATATATGCGCTATGAACAAATAGTACCACACGTATTTCGCCCGGCATATTACTGCGCGGAACCGGGGGCTGCCTCGACATGTTAGGCGGCACGATTGAACTTGAACCTAGGGGTATGGCAACCTGGCGCCAGGTTCTAGTCCAATGGTAGAATGAAACTATTATGGGCTGTTTAGTAGAAACGGGGATATTCAATGCATATTGTACAAGGAATATACAGGGGATATCAAACGATATACAAATACAATTAAATATATATATATAAATAAATATACATATTCGGTTTAATCTGATCCTTCACAACAACTACTATTACTACTACTACTACTACTACTAATACTACTACTACTACTACTACTACTACTACTACTACTACTACTACTACTACTACTACTACTACTACTACTATTACTACTACTACTACTACTGATTTGATTTGATTTGATATTTTTTATTTTCGTGTCTTACATACAGATGTATGCCCAGCCCATATGGGCTTACAAGACACATAACAATAAGTATATAATAATATACTTTACCAATTACTTAACAAATGACATAGACCAAGATGGCCATAAAAAAAGATAAATACAAGAAAATACAATAAAACGTAATATAACACAAGCTGTACTCAATGTAAATAAACAGAAAAACAGAAAAACAAGGTGAATTCAAATACAATTATATAGGATACAGTGTGTTTTGTCTAGGTGCCATGCCTTCTCCAAAAATCCTGCAAAACCGAAGATGTCCTCCACAAAAAAACAACTCAACATACAGCTCTCAGACTGCCAAAACAAATCTGGGTTTGCAATTTGAATTTTTTCAAATAAAGCCCTCCTCAAAGTGGTGTACAAAGGGCAATAAAAAACAAAATGATATTCATCCTCCACCACTCCCAGATCACACAGAACACACAACCGCTCCTCCTCAGGTTTACCCTGGAATCTACCCACTTCCACAGCCAATGGCAGGGTGCCAGACCTCAACTGGGCACACAGAGACCTCCGTCTTCTCTTTAAGTTTAACATTACATAAGGTTCAGTAAAATACTCATTTTTAATTGCAATATATTTTCTAAGTTTAGGTTTTTTCAAAATCTCCACCTTCCACTTATCCTGATGGATTGTTGATAATTTTGTTTTAATTATGTGAACCTTACACTGCAAATTGTTCATAAAAATCATACTCAAGTCAGTAGAAGAAAAAATCATAGACATCTCTCTTGACCAGGGATGACCGTGTGCTCTGTCCCAATTAAAAATCTTTTTAGTCACCCTGCCATTTGGCAGCTGGACCAGGCGGTTCCATAACCTCACCATTTCACCCTTTTGCTTGACCAAGCAAGAATCCCACCCCATGTCCCCTTCTACTACTACTACTACTACTACTACTACTACTACTACTACTACTACTACTACTACTACTACTACTACTACTACTACTACTACTACTACTACTACTACTACTACTACTACTGCTACTACTACTACTACTGCTACTACTGTTCATACCCACACACACACTCACACACACACACACACACACACACACACACACACACACACACACACACACACACACACACACACACACACACACACACACACACACACACACACACACACACACACACACACACATACACTCACTCCTCTTCCTCTCCCAACTCAGAGTGAAATATTGTCATGCATCTATATAACTATTAACAACACGTTCTCTCTCCTCCTCCCCCTCCAGCTGTCCGGTGGCTGTGAGCTGACGGTGGTGATCCATGACTTCCTGGCAGGCAGCAGCGGCGGGGGGAGCGGCGGCGGGGAGCTGACGGTGCGACGCGGCCAGACGGTGGAGGTTCTGGAGCGGCTCCACGACAGGCCGGACTGGTGCCTGGTGCGGACCACGGACCGGACCCCCGCGCAGGAGGGCCTGGTGCCCTGCGCCATGCTCTGCATCGCCCACTCCCGGTCCTCCATGGAGATGGAGGGGCTGTTCAACCACAGAGGTAGGAATGAATGAATGAATGAATGAATGAATGAATGAATGAATGAATGAATGAATGAATGAATGAATGAATGCCCTTTATTTGCTAGCACCCTTCACAGCACGAATGCACAGGGTGCTTTACACTACAGCTAGCAGTGGAGGTTTCTCTATGACAACACGTGAAACACAAATTCACTCATAATTCATAATCATTATTAATTTACATATATATATATATATATAATTATATATTTTTTTAAATTATTATTATTATTATAATTTTTATTAGAAATGTTTTCCTCTGTAAATGAAATGCCAGTGAATTATTTTTTTCTTCAAAAATTGCAAAAAGTTACAGCTCTTTGGTCAGGGCTGCAGTCAGTCATGGCTAGCTGTTAATCACTAAGTGAAACTTTCACTGCACAGGCAGTTCTTTTCATTCTATTATCCAATCAAAATAGGCTATTTGAGTCATCTAAGCACTGCCTGTGCAGATTTGCCTCAGCCACCCACGAACGCGGGTTGAATGATTGACAACCTTCAAATCCAATCAGAGATTGCTGCATTGCACACAGTTAAAACAGTTCAGCTGCAGTTCCGCAGGTTAGGTTTAGCTGTAGCCAATCTCTAGTTTCTCAAGTTTCTTTATTAGTTGTCATACAGAAGTACAGAATACTTTTATACAAAATGTAACAGAAAGAAGCATTTTGTATAAAAGTATTCTGTACTTCTGTATGACAACTAATAAAGAAACTTGAGATTGGCCCCAGCTAAACCTAACCTACGGAACTGCAGCTGGACTGTTTTGACTGTGTGCAAGGCAGCATTGAAAAAGCAAGCTGTACAGCTGTAACAACACAGTAGGCTAAATTAAACTTTGCGCCAACATTAGGACCGAAGTATAAACCAGCAACTGAGCAACATGAAGAAGTGGACTTATGCATCTGGATCAGAAAAAAAGTTGTGGATGAAAAAGTAAGTACAGTGTTTGTAAAAGCTTGTATGCTAACAGTAGCTAGCCAATTTGTTAGCTACCTTTTAGCTTAGCCTACATCACAATGATGATCACCAAGCTAACTTACTGTACACAGTAGGGCTGGGCAATTAATCGAAACAGAATCGCGATATCGATTCATAGACCTATGCAATCTCATTTCTAAGTTATGACGATTTTTCTTTTATTAAAAAAAAGTTATATATTTTTTTCTTTTTTTTACTTTTTAAATGATTTTATCTGGGTTGAACATGATTTGTGGAACTCCCTCTGGTGTTGTGGTCGTGGTATTCACTGACCTTTGGGAAGTATTTCAACATGCACATGGGTATCTTAGTGGTGTAGTGTATCTTGTAGACCTCATTCATCAACGTGTCTTACGCACAGATATGTGCTTAACCTGTGCGTACGATCATTTCTAAGCAAAGAGTGGGATTCATCAATTTCAACTTGAACTTGACTTAGTGCTTATGTCTACGCACAGCTCGGAGCACACTTAGCTGACGCCCAGTGGTAGAATATATTATTACAACAAGGAAATGAGCTTCTGTGCATTAGTTTCAACACTGGCATGTTCTGTATGAACCGTAATTCATTATAGTTCATTGTAAAATAGCAACAGTAGTGTAATTATGGTCAAAACCCTATAAATAGCATTTGGAATAATAGATCTTTCTCTCAGAATGAATGCAGCATGGTTTACATAGCGTTATCGGAATATACGGGGTGTACTGACTGACTGTGCTCCGCGTAGCTCAACTCGTTATTATTTTGCGCACAGACCGCAGAAACACGGGAACGTTTTGATTATATTTAAAGGCTTTACGTTAAACGAAACAAGTGGAATTTCGAAGCTGTAAGCAGAATACAAGTCATATGAACACCCACGATATAGTGTTCTTCCCCCTTTTTACTGTATAAGAAAGAATAAAAAACGCATTGCAATGACACCAGGGTGTATGTGTATTACAAAACCCTTGCAATAATGTGTCTTAAATGAATGAAAAGCATACATGCTCTGGACACAGAGCATATCGTGTGGGTGATATGACTTGTATTATGCTTACAGGATTCCACGTATTTAGTTTTACAATGTCAAAGCCTTTTAATGTAAATCAAAACGTTCCCGTATTTCTGCAATCTATGTGCAAAATAATAACGAGTTGAGTTCTAACAAAGAACATATTACATGCTGGTATGCTGATAGAGTAAACTATTATATGAATATGATATGATATAAGGTATACACTGGTCCGTCGCATACACTGGTATGCGCAAGTTACTGTTGCATAATGTAGGCTATGGCTGCTATTATATGTAATTCATATAGGCTACCTAATAGTATATGATTTTTAGAGGCATCTATTTTGTTGTCGGTAATACCGACAACAAAATAGATGCCTCTAAAAATCATATAGCCAATCGAACACAACTAATAAAGGCATTCATATTACAGCACGGTTATAATGACACACAACCAACGCCAAACAGTGGTCAACGAACGGTCTTTATTAGTATTTTGAGCTGTCCAGGCAGAATTGCAGCAATGGTCTTAGGGAGCCGTTGATATCTGACATCACCGTTTACAAGTCCGCCTTTTATTTATCCCATAACACGCGTTGTGTCTTCTTGGTTCGACAGCAGTGAACAATCTCCGTGAAGTTTCTCAGAGTTCCGCTCGGGTCAGTCCATTATTTCACATCCCATGGGGGGTGTTTCCTCACTTTCATGACCATATATGGATAATCATGCACGAGCATTGACGGTAGAACAAAGTGGTATTCATCAACACGGAGGAGCATAGGACCTGTGTACGCACGGTTGATGAATCCCGATTTTTCTGTGCGTGCACTGATTCTACATTCTGTGCTTACGTGTGGAAATAGAACATATTCTACGTCCACGTTGATGAATGAGGGCCCATTGCAAGTTGCTGTACTCTGTCATCTACTCTAAGCCATCCTAGGTTGTCAAAGTGGGCAGGGGTGAGGTGGGTTTTAGGAGTAAGGTCAAGCAGTAGTTTGTTTTGTGATGTTTGTAATCTTGTTTTTAGTGCCTTTGAGGTGCTTTGGTACAATGAGGTGCAACCATAATCGTAGTACCCTTGAATGAGTGCTCCTGTTAGAGTCGTCAAGGTATTCTTGTTTACCAGAGAGGAGATCCGGTACAGGAATCTAGTTTGTTGGTTGACTTAGTTTTATTACATTGGATCCCATTTTGTCACAGGAAAGATTTGCCTCTATAGGATGAAACCCAGGTAGGTAATTTCATCTTTCCTTTTAAGATAAGATAAGATATTCCTTTATTGATCCCCTTGGGGAAATTCAGGCATCATAGCAGCATGGGGGAAGGGGGGGGGGGGGGGTACAGGTAGTGAAAACAACACAAGCAGTGTAAACAAATAGGTCAATATAATTTACTATCTAACTAACTGAAATATATTTTCACAGTATTCACAGTGTCACATAAGGTGCAGTATGCATAAGGTAGTGTTATAATTTACTATCTAACTAACTGAAATATACATTATTCATTATTCACAGTATCACAGTATCCACATAAGGTACAGTATGCATAAGGTAGTGTTATTGTCCTACGTGGGTTCCTATTAGTTCTAGGTTGATGTCTGGCAGCAGTCCCTGCCCACTGTTGTGGAGCCTGATGGCCACTGGTATGAAGGACTGTCCGAGGCGGTTAGTTGAGTGTCGGGGGGGTATGAGTCTGTGGCTTCCTTGTCACCTTCACCTAATATGTTTTGATCTGGTCAGGTGCGCTGTCACCTAATATGTTTTGATCTGATCAGGTGCGCTGTCACCTAATATGTTCTGATCTGGTCAGGTGCGCTGTCACCTAATATGATTTCATCAGGTCAGGTGCGCTGTCACCTAATATGATTTCATCTGGTCAGGTGCGCTGTCACCTAATATGTTTTCATCTGGTCAGGTGCGCTGTCACCTAATGTTAATATGTTTTCATCTGTGTCCACTGACCACTGACACACAGTGGGGGATGTTTTAAAAATATAATTTTATATATAATATAATATAATAATTTGTGCTTCACCTAAAAATTTGGTCAGCAGCCTCCACTGACAGCTAGCATATAAAAACTAAAACAAAAATCAGAAACAAATGACAACAACAACAGACAGCAGTTAAAAACAGTGAAACCAAATAAAATAATAGAATAAAAGAATTTAAATAAAATCACTAATTAAAAACTATAGGAACAGTGAGGACAAAAAGGGTGCCTATATATGACCAAAGGCCTGTCTAAACATATGTGTTTTTAGCTGTTTTTAAAAAGAGTTTTCTGAGGGGGCAGTTCGCAGGTCCAGGGGGACAGAGGACGACGTGTTGTTGGTTTTCACACACACACACACACACACACACACGCACGCACGCACGCACGCACGCACGCACGCACGCACGCACGCACGCACGCACGCATGCACGCACACACACACACACACACACACACACACACACACACACACACACACACACACACACACACACACAGTGTTCTAGTGCTAGTGGTTCTTAACCTTTTCTGGGTTGACGCCCCCCCTATCTGACGTCCATGTTCCATAACAACCCCCCCCCTCAACCCTCTACACACTCAATGGGAATTTAATTATTTTCTCTCAGTTATGATTTTTTTCTATTACATTCTCGCTCCAGATGAGAAACCTTAGTTTTAAACCCTAGCGTGTACCTTAGGGTTCCCTCCACCAGGGGGCGCATGTGTGGACATAAGCCAGGAGTTCCAGATGCTCTTTGACTACTCTTATTCCAGAGGTGTTCGTGGTCAGCAGGCCATGCATGTGATCTCCAGGCCTGTGGGGGAGAGTAATGAAATATTTATTCACTAAAGCAGAAGTTACTTCAGTTTTCACTTACTTACTGGAGCCACAGTAGGAGCAGTCGTCTGGTAATAGGAAGGTACCCGGTTCGATTCCCGCTCCTCCTCCTGGGCAGCGTGTCGAAGTGTCCTTGAGCGAGACACTTACTGTAACCCCTAATTGCTCCTGATGAGCAGGTTGGCACCTCGCATGGTCGCCTTTGTCGTCGGTGTGTGAATGTGTGAGCGAATGGGTCAAATGTGATGAACAAATTGTAAAGCGCTTTGGATAAAAGCCCTGTATCACTGGATTAAGACCATAAAAGTAACACGTAACAAGGTACTCCGATGTTTCCTTACTTTAGAATGAAGATTGTTAAAATTAAACAAAAAGGGTTAACTTAAAACCTTTACATGGATAGTTTTAAAGGAAAAGTCCAACGTTATAGGAAATGCCCTTACCGCCTTCTCCAGGAATAAGCGGATAGGGACCAGCTAGCCTAGTCGTTGGCCAAAAAACACTTCCCCCAAGGTTTTAAGCTAGGCTAGCTGATCCGTATCCACTTCCATTCCTTTTGTGCTAAGATAAGATAAGATAAGATATTCCTTTATTGATCCCCTTGGGGGAAATGTGGGCGTCATAGCAGCGTGGGGGAGAGGGGGGAGGGGAGGTACAGGTATGGGCAGGGTAATCGTAGAAAGACATAAATATAGGCATTAAAATGAGATCTGCATATAAAAATATGAGGGAAAAAAACAAGCTAGCCTAGCTTGCAGCCCGATACCTTTCTAACTAGGGCTGTAAAGGTACCCGTATCCGTACTGAACCGTTTCAGTGTGTACCGTACCGTACCGAACGGCAGTGTACCGAACGAATACAACGGTATGTTAACCGTTAACCGTTATTCATTTCATAGAATATTCGTTGACAGCCCTACAAGTACAATTAGTTACTGCACACTACATCACCCCCTGAGTGGAACATGGAAAGCCAAACTTTCCCCCACTGTACCGAAAACCCGCACCGAACCGTGACTTCAAAACCGAGGTATACGTACCGTACCGTGGTTTTTGTGTACCGTTACACCCCTACTTTCTAACTGAACTCACAGAGAGGAAACGGGTATCTATCTCCTTGTCAGACCCGGGAGAAGACGAGTAAACGCATTTCCCACGATATCCCTTTCTAAGAAGGTCTTGATCCGACGACAGCGGAACAGGGTCTTGAGTCAAAGCGGAGCGGAGGAACCTCGGAGTGTGAGCTGCTGTCATTGTGTTTGGCTCTGGGTTCATGCCCGCTTCCCTCTTCCCTCGTCCTGTAATTAACGCCGTGAGTGTCGGGGTGGGGGGGGGGGGGGGTTGAGTGAGTGGCATGCGGCTTGTTTCCATGGCGATATAGCATACAAACATTTGGACGACGACCCGCTCGGTATAGCGGAGAGGAGAGGGGGGTGGGGGGGGGCGGGGGGGGGGGGGGGGGGGGAGCTGTGTTTGTTTTGAAGATTATAGGAGGCTAAGAGGGTGTGGAATGTAGAAGGACGAGGGGCGGGTCAGAAGGTTTGCTTTAAGTTCAGACGGCAGGGGGTGTTCCCTCCCCGACGTGTTCTTCTCCCCCCGATATTAAAACGCTGGTATTTTTATTGCCGCTTTTGAGCCTCATTCTGGGAAGTCAGTCCCATTTTTTTCCCAGTCTGTTTTCTTTCGTGGTTGTGCTTATTAACCATCACACACTTTTGTGTGGATATATCTAGACAGTATATCTCTGTGTGCCTCTGTCTGTGTGTGTATGTGCATAATGGGTGTGTGTGTGTGTGTCTGTGCGTGTGTGTGTGTGTGTGTATGCGCGTGTGTGCGTGTGTGTGTGTGTTTGTGTTTGTGTTTATTTAGGATCTGTATTAAGTCGTTTCCCTAGAAACAACTGTTCTTCCCTGGGGTCCAGACAATTAGAGACGCAATCAAATATAACCATCACATGATGATGTACATTTCACACAGTTACAATTATCAACAAAGACTCTCACCAGAACACATTTTGTTTTTAATTATAGTCAGCCATCATCTCAGAGAAGTATGACATCATCATATAAAGTCCAAACTGATGACTTTCTGAATCACTTCTGTTCTTCATTTATTTTTAAATATGTGTGCGTGTGCATGCATGTGTGTGTGTGTGTGTGTGTGTGTGTGTGTGTGTGTGTGTGTGTGTGTGTGTGTGTGTGTGTGTGTGTGTGTGTGTGTGTGTGTGTGTGTGTGTGTGTGTGTGTGTGTGTGTGTGTGTGTGTGTGTGTGTGTGTGTGTGTGCGTGCGTGCGTGCGTGCGTGCGTGCGTGCGTGCGTGCGTGCGTGCGTGCGTGCGTGCGTGCGTGTGTGTGTGTGTGGCCCCTGACGTGCTGTGGTGTTTAGACTGAGTCAGACGGGGTGTTGGAGAGCAGCAGGTCAAATGCTTGGTTTGAGGAGGAGGAGGAAGAGGAGGAGGAGGAGAAAGAGGAGGAGGAGGAGGGGGAGGAGGAGGAGAGGGAGGAGGAGGAGGAGGAGGAAGAAGAGGAGGAGGAAGAGGAGGAGGAAGATGAATAAGACTTGTAGTTACTTTGTCTTTGCTTTTGTGACTTCACCAGCCAACCATGTCGACCCCTTCAGCATCGCCGCGGGAGTGTGTGTGTGTGTGTGTGTGTGTGTGTGTGTGTGTGTGTGTGTGTGTGTGTGTGTGTGTGTGTGTGTGTCTGTGTGTGTGTGTGTGTGTGTGTGTGTGTGTGTGTGTGTGTGTGTGTGTGTGTGTGTGTGTGTGTGTGTGTGTGTGTGTGTGTGTGTGTGTGTGTGTGTGTGTGTGTGTGTGTGTGTGTGTGTGTGTGTGTGTGTGTGTGTGTGTGTGTGTGTGTGTGTGCGTGCGTGCGTGCGTGCGTGCGTGCGTGCGTGCGTGCGTGCGTGCGTGCGTGCGTGCGTGCGTGCGTGCGTGCGTGCGTGCGTGCGTGCGTGCGTGCGTGCGTCACTATCACCAGTGTCATGTGATTTGTATCTTTGTTCTGTTGTTGTTCTGACAGTTTTCTTGTCCAGTGTAGCCAGAGAGTCACCAGTCAGTCACCACGTGCTGCTTATATACCAGGTTGAATCCACTCAGTGAGTACTAGCAGGTGCTGCCCGTTGGCTGCGTTCACACTGCAAGCCTTTTAGCGCTCAATTAGGATTTATTGCTCAGATCTGATTTTATTTTTGTTTGGCTGTTCATGTAATTTCTTTTTAAAATGTGGCCCGATATCAGATTCCAATGTGACCTGGCCACACGCTCCTGAAACTGACCCGCATTATGCACAAATGGAACAGTGAGGAAGATTCAGTAAACGTCGACAGATGTCAAATCTTCAAGAGTGTGTGACCGTAAAAAAGTTGCATGAAAGTCGCATGACTTGTTCACACTGCGGTCGTGTTGCGAAAATAAAAAACAGACCTGTGTATCTGATTTAGGGACCACGTTTGGGAAAAAGACCACATTCCTTCTTCCATGTGATTTGTTCACACTGTCGTTGAAAGGAAATCCCCTTTGAGTCACACATAGAGCAAAAGAAGTTTTGGTTTAGCCTTAGCGGGAGGATTCGATTAGCCTCGGTGGGGGGGCAAGGCGGGGCGGGGGGGGGTACATTGTATTCTGTCTTGAAAACAACGTTGTTAATTACCTTCCCTTTGCTTAAGTCTTGCTGAGAAGCAGGGGTGTAAAGTACTTGAGTAATTGTACTTTGTTACAATACTTAAGTACTGTTTTTGGGGATTTGTACTTTACTCAAGTATTATTAGGTTTGTATACTTGTACTTTTACTCAATTACATTTCAGAGAAAGAAAACATACTTTTTACTCCTTACATTTAAAATGCAGACCTACCAAGTACAAATCTCGCAGGTCCAACCATTTTAAGTGGTATATTTGTATACTAGTATATTAGTATATTTGCCGAACTAACGTTAATTAATCTTGCAGCCGCACTTAACTTAAAACAGCCAATCAAATCCCCATCAATGGAAAATGAACCCGCCCATACCCATGCTGATTGGTCCTTGTGCAAGACTAGAAAGCAGGGATCTTTGATCAAACACCTGCTACTATCAGAAGAATAGACGGTCAGAAAAAAGTTTGAACTTTAACTTTTTAGGACTTAAGTACATTTAAAAGTAGGAACTTTGTGACTTTTACTCAAGTGTGTTTTTAACCAGATACTCTGACTTTTACTTTTCGTCCGATTTTGAGACGGTACCCGTACAGTACTTTCACTTAAGTATAATTTCTGGGTACTTTTGACACCCCTGCTGAGAAGTCTTTCTCTTCTCCTCCCCGGGCCGCTTATTTCTTGTGACTCGGCTCGCTGTGTGAACCGTGTAAAACCTAAAGATTCCAGATTCCAGATTCAAGAGGTTTACTTGTCACATACATACCAGGGCATACAGTGAAATGCGGGTGGTCATGCGATTGTGCAATAATACTAATAATAAAATAGACATAAAAAAAACAGGTAAGATGTGCATGATAAAAATAGACATGCTAAATTCCTAAGAAGGCACTGGGTCCTATGTACACTACTATACAATATACAGTTTTAACTCTGTCATTATGCTCTACTTGCTATATCTAAACTCAGGGCTGCCTGGGAGAAATGCGAGGCCCAGTGCAAGATTTAAACGCGAGGCCCCCCCCCCCCCCCCTAAAGGTAAATAAAAAAAAATTATATTATATAACATTTAAAAAAAAATTATACAGTCAACATATTCTTAAATAATAGCGCTGCCCGAGGCTGGGCATGATACAGTCAACATATAGCAAGAGAGAGAGAGAGAGAGAGCGAGAGAGAGCTCCCGTTCTACAGTCAATATACAGTGTTATCGCTGCACAGACCCGGCAATGCCCCTGACCAGAGGAGAGAGAAATATAATAGTTAGTAAAAGCACTATATAAGCTCAGAACACAGCTCAGAACACAACACAGCTTAGAACACAGCTCAGAACACAGAACACATCTCAGAACACAGCACAGAACACAGCTCAGAACACAGCTCAGAACACAGAACACATCTTAGAACACAGCACAGAACACAGCTCAGAACACAGCTCAGAACACAGCTCAGAACACAGAACACATGCAGAACACAGCACAGAACACAGCTCAGCACACAGCTCAGAACACAGCTCAGAACACAGGACACCTCAGAACACAGAACACATGCAGAACACAGCTCAGAACACAGCTCAGAACACAGAACACAGCTCAGAACACATCTCAGAACACAGCTCAGAACAGAGAACACAGCTCAGAACACATCTCAGAACACAGCTCAGAACAGAGAACACATGCAGAACACAGCTCAGCACACAGCTCAGAACACAGGACTAGGTACAGACTCAGCGAGCACAGCCTAGCCATCGAGAAAGGCCGCCATAGGCAGACCTGGCTCCCAAGCGACAGACTATGCACCCACTGCACACAAGATGAGGTGGAAACCGAGCTCCACTTCTTAACAACCTGCCCACTATACCAAGACATCAGAGACATATACTTCCCACAAATTGCAAACACCCAAAGAGACTTTGAAAACATGGACAATAACTCAAAACTCCCATACCTACTGGGAGAAATACAAGAATGTGCAAACACAGCAGCCAGATTTGTGAGCTGCTGTGACAAGAAAATGACATCCAACGGAATACAACCACCATAAAGACTGTACAAGAAATTCCTTCTATAATGTACTGATTTCTTTTGTTTTATCTGTTTGATTGTTTTGTTTTGTTTGGCTTTGGCAATGTAAACGTATGTTTCCGATGTCAATAAAGCCCATTTGAATTGAATTGAGAGAGAGAGAGAGAGAGAGAGAGAGAGAGAGAGAGAGAGCGAGAGAGGAGAGAGAGAGAGAGAGAGAGAGAGGAAGAGGGCGAGAGAGAAAGAGAAAAAGAGAGAGAGAGAGCGAGAGAGAGAGAGAGGTGAAAATGTGACAAGGATAATAACAGGTATTGGAGGTGAACTGAATCCATCATTTGTGACGTGCGTTTGTTTTCCCCTCTGTCACCTGGTGATGATGGCCAGGTGGGGTGGAGCCATGCAGGCCGCCATGAAGAGGACCACGTTATCGTGCCTCGTCTGTCTGTAGTTCATCACCTCCTTCTTAAAAAGCTTCAGGTGGTCCTGGTTGTTGCCATGCCTAGTTAGCTAGCGTTAGCTAACGCTAGTTAGCCTTTAGCTAAGCTACTAGCCGACATGGCTAGCCCGACTGAACCACACGTTAGCACTCGATAGCTAGCGTTAGCTAACGCTAGTTAGCCTTTAGCTAAGCTACTAGCCGACATGGCTAGCCCGACTGAACCACACGTTAGCACTCGATAGCTAGCGTTAGCTAACGCTAGTTAGCCTTTAGCTAAGGTACTAGCCGACATGGCTATCCCGACTGAACCACACGTTAGCACTCGATATTATAACGTAGCTAAAGCTAACTAGCTGTCCCTGCCTTTAGCTAAGCCGACATGGTTAGCCTGACTGAACTTTCTAACATGCAACAACTTTCATCTTCAGTCCATCTGCCGAACGACCGTCCTCTTCGTCTTGGCTGGCATAACCTCCAATGCTGCACGCGCAAAATAGTCAGACGCAGCTGACGCACGCCGGCCGACTGTACACATGTAACCCCTCCCTTCGTTGAAACCAATAGTATATCTGCTGCAGAGCCTCAGAGCTCCAATAGTGTATCTGCAGAGCCGCAGAGCCAGGAACAAGTCAGACACATTCTACAAACATGTCTAATGTGAAATATATAAGCATATAAGCAAAACTAGATTCTTTGGTCTGTGATGAAAAAGGGCCTCGCGGGAAGGGGGGGCCTCGCAAAAAAAAAATATATATATATATATTTTATTTATTTTATTTATTTATTTTGTGCGAGGCCCCCCTTACCGCGAGGCCCTGTGCGACCGTATTGCTCGCACACCCCCTGATGCGGCCCTGTCTAAACTATACTAAACAAGAACCACATCTGTTCTTTCCTTAAAGTGACCTTTATATTCCTCATTCCTTTAAAGTGACCTTTCCATTTTGTTCAAAGGGACATTTTGTTTAAAGCGATTGTTTAAAGCGATTGCAGCATGTGTGTTGTGTGTGCTCATGTGTACTTGTGAGTGGAGAGTTCAGCGTTCAGTGTTCTGATGGCCTGGGGGAAGAAGCTGAGCCGTAGTCTCTCTGTTCTCGTTGTGTGTGTATGTAGGCGCTTGCCTACATACACTACACCTCCTTCTGAGGCAACTCAGTGTGCATGTGTGTGTGTGTGTGTGTGTGTGTGTGTGTGTGTGTGTGTGTGTGTGTGTGTGTGTGTGTGTGTGTGTGTGTGTGAATGAATGACTTTTATTTATATAGCACCCTTCACAGCACGAATGCACAGGGTGCTTTACACTACAGCTTAATATAAAAAACACAACAAAACAAAATCAGAAATAAATGACAACAACAACAGACAGCAGTTAAAAAACAGTGAAACCAGATAAAAAAAAAGTAGAATAAAAGAATTTGGATAAAATCATGAGTCACTAATTAAAACAAAACTATAGGAACAGTGAGGACAAGAAAAGGTGCCTATGTATGACCAAAGGCCTGTCTTAACAAATGTGTTTTTAGTTGTTTTTCAAAAGAGTTTTCTGAGGGGGCAGTTCGCAGGTCCAGGGGGAGAGCGCTCCAGAGCCTTGGTGCTGTCACCTCGAAGGCTCGATCACCCCTTGTTTTCAGCCTGGACCTGGGGACCACCAGGAGGTGCTGATCGGCAGATCTGAGTGAGCGGGTGTTGGTGTAGGGATGGATGAGTTCAGTGATGTAGATAGGGGCCTGACCGTGGAGTGCTCTGAAAGTGAAAGTGAGGACTTTGAAGTGAATTCTATAGTGTACCGGGAGCCAGTGCAGGGATACCAGAATGGGAGTGATGTGACATGATTTTTTTGACCTTGTGAGTAGCCTGGCTGCAGCATTTTGGACCATTTGTAGTTTGTCTGTGGATGATTTGGTGAGACAGGTGAAAAGTGAGTTGCAGTAGTCAAGCCTAGAGGAAATAAAAGATAAGAAATAAGAGATATGATGCGTAGTTTTGCAATGTTTCTGAGGTGAAAGAAGCAGGTGCGTGTGAGTGTTTTGACATGTTTGTCTAGGTTCATGGCCTGGTCGAAGACAACACCCAGGTTTCTCAGGTGGGGACGTATGTTGTCTTTAAGGGACCCCAAGTGAGTGGCCACTCTAGCTTGAGTGTGCTTGAGAGAGGTGAAAATATGGCCGTCTGTGTGTGTGTGTTTGCTTTTG
>NC_140166.1:138417413-138423913 GCF_963971535.1 Notolepis coatsorum | reverse complement strand
TACAATGTACAGGTGATTCAACTGGGTATATACATTTGTGTAGTGCTAATCAGATGTATGCACAGTGTTGTAGTATTAATATGTACAGGTTTGGTTGAACTTTAAAGTAGGACGTCTTAGAATACACGATATTTTACGAATTGAATATGTCATACTGTGGCAGAGAACATTTATCAACAGTCTTTCAATTGGTCCACAGCTTGTTCCTGGCAGAGCTGGAAAAGTGCTTGGAAGATCCTGATTGGTTGGCACCGCTGTTCGTTAAACAGGTACGAGAGAGAGAGAAAGAAAGCTCTTCAAACCCCGCCCTCTTTGCCTTGATCCTCCAATCACAACAGTTGCTTCCAATTAGCTTGGCACTGCCATTTTCTTCCATGGATGCACAATGCCAACCAAATAACAGTTGGACTGAACAGCGGTTGTATACTGTTTACTTTTACTTTTACTCAGAGTATATATTCAGATTAAAAGGAGCGTATAATATAACCGATAGGGCACACAGACCCTTATCTGCACCTTTGTTTACACTGTTTATTTCTCTCATATCTTTATATTCAGAGTTAATTATATTGTTTACACTGTTTATTTTTCCTCATATTTTTGTATTTAGATAATCCTTTTTCTCTATGTAGGCTACTGTATCTCATTATCGCTGTATCTCCTGTTTATCGCTGTATCTCCTTCTTATCGCTGTATCTCCTTCTTATCGCTGTATCTCCTGTTTATCGCTGTATCTCCTGTTTATCGCTGTATCTCCTTCTTATCGCTGTATCTCTTTCTTATCGCTGTATCTCCTGTTTATCGCTGTATCTCCTGTTTATCACTGTATCTCCTGTTTATCGTTGTATCTCCTGTTTATCACTGTATCTCCTGTTTATCGCTGTATCTCCTGTTTATCGCTGTATCTCCTGTTTATCGCTGTATCTCCTTCTTATCGCTGTATCTCCTGTTTATCGCTGTATCTCCTGTTTATCGCTGTATCTCCTGTTTATCGCTGTATCTCCTTCTTATCGCTGTATCTCCTTCTTATCGCTGTATCTCCTTCTTATCGCTGTATCTCCTTCTTATCGCTGTATCTCCTTCTTATCACTGTATCTCCTGTTTATCGCTGTATCTCCTTCTTATCGCTGTATCTCCTTCTTATCACTGTATCTCCTTCTTATCGCTGTATCTCCTTCTTATCGCTGTATCTCCTTCTTATCGCTGTATCTCCTGTTTATCGCTGTATCTCCTGTTTATCGCTGTATCTCCTGTTTATCGCTGTATCACCTGTTTATCGCTGTATCTCCTTCTTATCGCTGTATCTCCTGTTTATCGCTGTATCTCCTGTTTATCGCTGTATCTCCTGTTTATCGCTGTACCTCCTTCTTATCGCTGTATCTCCTGTTTATCGCTGTATCTCCTTCTTATCGCTGTATCTCCTGTTTATCGCTGTATCTCCTTCTTATCGCTGTATCTCCTTCTTATCGCTGTATCTCCTTCTTATCGCTGTATCTCCTGTTTATCGCTGTATCTCCTTCTTATCGCTGTATCTCCTGTTTATCGCTGTATCTCCTGTTTATCGCTGTATCTCCTGTTTATCGCTGTATCTCCTGTTTATCGCTGTATCTCCTGTTTATCGCTGTATCTCCTTCTTATCGCTGTATCTCCTGTTTATCGCTGTATCTCCTGTTTATCGCTGTATCTCCTTCTTATCGCTGTATCTCCTTCTTATCGCTGTATCTCCTTATCGCTGTATCTCCTGTTTATCGCTGTATCTCCTGTTTATCGCTGTATCTCCTTCTTATCGCTGTATCTCCTGTTTATCGCTGTATCTCCTTCTTATCGCTGTATCTCCTGTTTATCGCTGTATCTCCTTCTTATCGCTGTATCTCCTGTTTATCGCTGTATCTCCTTCTTATCGCTGTATCTCCTTCTTATCGCTGTATCTCCTGTTTATCGCTGTATCTCCTTCTTATCGCTGTATCTCCTTCTTATCGCTGTATCTCCTGTTTATCGCTGTATCTCCTGTTTATCGCTGTATCTCCTGTTTATCGCTGTATCTCCTGTTTATCGCTGTATCTCCTTCTTATCGCTGTATCTCCTTCTTATCGCTGTATCTCCTTCTTATCGCTGTATCTCCTTCTTATCGCTGTATCTCCTTCTTATCGCTGTATCTCCTGTTTATCGCTGTATCTCCTTCTTATCGCTGTATCTCCTTCTTATCGCTGTATCTCCTTATCACTGTATCTCCTGTTTATCGCTGTATCTCCTTCTTATCGCTGTATCTCCTTCTTATCGCTGTATCTCCTTCTTATCGCTGTATCTCCTTCTTATCGCTGTATCTCCTTCTTATCGCTGTATCTCCTTCTTATCGCTGTATCTCCTGTTTATCGCTGTATCTCCTGTTTATCGCTGTATCTCCTTCTTATCGCTGTATCTCCTGTTTATCGCTGTATCTCCTTCTTATCGCTGTATCTCCTGTTTATCGCTGTATCTCCTTCTTATCGCTGTATCTCCTGTTTATCGCTGTATCTCCTTCTTATCGCTGTATCTCCTGTTTATCGCTGTATCTCCTTCTTATCACTGTATCTCCTTCTTATCGCTGTATCTCCTTCTTATCGCTGTATCTCCTGTTTATCACTGTATCTCCTTCTTATCGCTGTATCTCCTGTTTATCGCTGTATCTCCTTCTTATCGCTGTATCTCCTTCTTATCGCTGTATCTCCTGTTTATCGCTGTATCTCCTGTTTATCACTGTATCTCCTTCTTATCGCTGTATCTCCTGTTTATCGCTGTATCTCCTGTTTATCGCTGTATCTCCTGTTTATCGCTGTATCTCCTGTTTATCGCTGTACCTCCTTCTTATCGCTGTATCTCCTTCTTATCGCTGTATCTCCTTCTTATCGCTGTATCTCCTTCTTATCGCTGTATCTCCTGTTTATCGCTGTATCTCCTTCTTATCGCTGTATCTCCTTCTTATCGCTGTATCTCCTGTTTATCGCTGTACCTCCTGTTTAACGCTGTATCTCCTGTTTATCGCTGTATCTCCTTGTGTTCTGCGCTGCAGGAGAGGAGGCTCCACATGTATATAGTCTACTGCCAGAACAAGCCCAAGTCGGAGCACATCGTCTCAGAATACATCGACACGTACTTTGAGGTAGGAATCCATCCGTGTTTGGCAGCCAAGACATGTAGGGACTAATGTGTGCCGGATGCACTTCAACAGACTTTAACCCTTTCACTGCCACGCTACAGAAAGGTTAACCCCATTCACTACCACACTACAGACAGGTTAACCATCTGTAGCGAGGTAGTGAAAGGGCTAACCCTTTGTCGTGTGGCAGTGAAAAATGGGTTAACCTGCTGTATTGTCGCAGTGAAGGTGGTTAAAGGAACACTCCAACATTTTGGGAAATTCGCTTATTTGCCATCTACCCTGGAGTTAGACAAGAAGATGCATACCTTTTTCTTCCCTGTGCATGCAGTAGGAGTAGGAAGACGTGCACCGTTAGCCTAGCTTAGCGTCAGTCACTGGAAGTGGGTTCCTCCATTAGCCTAGTTCCCAACGTCTTCCTACTACTGCATGCACAGAGAGGAAAAAGGTATGTATCTTCTTGTCTAACTCCAGGGTAGATGGCAAATAAGCTAATTTCCCAAAAAGTTGGAGTGTTCCTTTAACCATTTGGTAGTGTGGCAGTGAAAGGGTTATTTATGAAATCCTTGTTGTTTTGCATTGGAACAGGATCTGAAGCAGCGCCTGGGCCACAGACTACAGATCACAGACCTGCTCATCAAACCCGTGCAGCGCATCATGAAGTACCAGCTGCTACTGAAGGTCAGTGTGTCACACGGCCCTCTGTGTTTACATTCAGTCATTTAGCTGACCGCTTTGATCTAGGGATGTTCCATATTGGCTTTTTTTTACCGATACCGATATACCGATATTGTCCAACTCTTAATTTCCGATACCGATATCAACCGATACCGATATATATGCAGGGTCCCCCCCCCCCAGGTAATGTTAATTCAGGTAATTAACATTACATACTGTATCTCTTGTTGTGGAATTAACACAACATTATGCATACTTTTGACAATAAATAAAATCAGAATTTGTTCTAACTTGCTTGCCTGGGTAAATAAAGGTTAAATAAATGTTTAGAAAAAATTCTAATAATGAAAACCGATACCGATCATTTCCGATATTACATTTTAATGCCAATATCGGCTGATGATATTGGTAGGCCGATAATATCCGACATCCCTACTTTTATCCACAGCGTAAGCGTACACAAGTCTGTACAACAAGTCTGCAGGAAGGGTACAACTCTGGCGGCTATTGCATTGTTCAAGTGTTGAACTTGAGTGCTACAGTCTTGAGTGCATAGTAGATTAGACATATTAGCATAGCAGGTAGTAATATAATAGGTAAGGTAGATTACTTAGTAGCAAAGTGCATAATAGTAAAAGACAGAACTTACTGTACTCATTTCAGAAGGGCAAGCGCTTTGAAAATGAATCACAAATGGTAGTTTAACAAGAGGTGTTGTTTTGAACACTTGTTATTGTTACCAATGCACTGCTGTCCCTAGTTTAGTGTGATACATCTGGAGATTGGCTGCATCATCAAAACCAGATTGTTTATTTAACAAATGTATTTATTTATCATTATTGCCTATATGTATGTATTTCTACTATTACACTCCCCCATCCCCAAGTCAAGATCAATAAGGGAACATTTGTATCTTATCTCGTCTTAATCATACTAAAGAACACGGTCTGGATGTGTTGTTCTTACCTTACAGGATCTTCTCAAGTTCTCCAAGAAGGCAGGAGTGGACACAACAGACCTGGAGGTAGGACGCAGGACATGCTGGGGGGGGTCTTTAGAGTTGGAATGGTCCCTAGAGGACACAGGACATGCTGGGGGGGGTCTTTAGAGTTGGAATGGTCCCTCGAGGACACAGGACATGCTGGGGGGGGGGTCTTTAGAGTTGGAATGGTCCCTCGAGGACACAGGACATGCTGGTGGGGGGTCTTTAGAGTTGGAATGGTCCCTCAAGGACACAGGCCATGCTGGGGGGGGTCTTCAGAGTTGGAATGGTCCCTAGAGGACACAGGCCATGCTGGGGGGGGTCTTCAGAGTTGGAATGGTCCCTCGAGGACACAGGCCATGCTGGTGGGGGTCTTTAGAGTTGGAATGGTCCCTCGAGGATGCAGGACATGCTGGGGGGGGGGTCCTACTAATCACCCCAAAGTACCAGAAAATACCAGAAAATACCAGAAACTACCCCAAAATACCCCAAAGTATACCCCAAAATACCAGAAACTACCCCAAAATACCCC
This sequence comes from Notolepis coatsorum, assembly GCF_963971535.1. Classification (NCBI taxonomy): domain Eukaryota; kingdom Metazoa; phylum Chordata; class Actinopteri; order Aulopiformes; family Paralepididae; genus Notolepis; species Notolepis coatsorum. Next base: position 138,418,585 of record NC_140166.1, on the reverse strand, counting down.
AAAATACCAGAAAATACCAGAAACTACCCCAAAATACCCCAAAGTATACCCCAGAATACCAGAAACTACCCCAAAATACCAGAATATACCAGAAAATACCAGAAAATACCCCAAAATACCCCAAAGTATACCCCAAAATACCAGAAACTACCCCAAAATACCCCAAAGTATACCCCAAAATACCAGAAACTACCCCAAAATACCCCAAAATACCAGAAACTACCCCAAAATACCCCAAAGTATACCCCAAAATACCAGAAACTACCCCAAAATACCCCAAAGTATACCCCAAAATACCAGAAACTACCCCAAAATACCCCAAAATACCAGAAAATACCAGAAAATACCAGAAACTACCCAAAAATACCCCAAAGTATACCCCAAAATACCAGAAACTACCCCAAAATACCCCAAAATACCAGATAATACCAGAAAATACCAGAAACTACCCCAAAGTATACCCCAAAATACCAGAAACTACCCCAAAATACCCCAAAATACCAGAAACTACCCCAAAATACCCCAAAGTATACCCCAAAATACCAGAAACTACCCCAAAATACCCCAAAATACCAGATAATACCAGAAAATACCAGAAACTACCCCAAAATACCCCAAAGTATACCCCAAAATACCAGAAACTACCCCAAAATACCCCAAAATACCAGAAACTACCCCAAAATACCCCAAAGTATACCCCAAAATACCAGAAACTACCCCAAAATACCCCAAAATACCAGAAAATACCCCAAAATACCAGAAAATACCAGAAAATTCCAGAAACTACCCCAAAATACCCCAAAGTATACCCCAAAATACCAGAAACTACCCCAAAATACCAGAAAATACCAGAAACTACCAGAAACTACCCCAAAATACCCCAAAGTATACCCCAAAATACCAGAAACTACCCCAAAATACCCCAAAATACCAGAACCTACCAGAAACTACCCCAAAATACCCCAAAGTATACCCCAAAATACCAGAAACTACCCCAAAATAGCCCAAAATACCAGAAAATACCAGAAAATACCAGAAACTACCCCAAAATACCCCAAAGTATACCCCAAAATACCAGAAACTACCCCAAAATACCCTAATATACCCCAAAGTATACCCCAAAGTACCAGAAAATACCAGAAAATACCCCAATATACCCCAAAGTACCCCAA
>NC_140166.1:138397413-138412413 GCF_963971535.1 Notolepis coatsorum | reverse complement strand
GTGGAGGCTGCTGACCAAATTTTTAGGTGAAGCACAAATTATTATATTATATTATATATTAAATTATATTTTTTAAACATCCCCAACGCTGCAACACCCCCATTCCTCCCAGGTGTCAGGCTCCTCATTCGCTTCCATTCATTTTGGGGACCATGTTTAAATATCATACTTCTGAAGTATAAACAAACTATACTGCTGTGACGATTTCAATAAAACAGACCATTCTGAGTCAATGGTATGCAAAACTGTACATTGGAATATCTAACATGTATTTACCACCTTCCTCTGCACGAGGCCACAGATGGGTTTTATGTAACACAAGGACAATTAATGAATGAATGAATGAATGAATGATGAATGAATGAATGAATGAATGAATGAATGAATGAATGGATGATGAATGAAAACTTTATTTAACAGATTGCAGAATGGGTACAATACAGTACGGCTCAATACACACAATTGTTAAGGGGATGCAGACCAGAGAAATACTTTTGTCTTGTTTACATCAATTCAGTGCCACATACACACAGTCCTCATATCCCTCCTAGTTACACACAGTCATCATATCCCTCCCATACAATACGCACAACACAACAGACTAACTCGTCTTGCTCAATACTTGTTTATAAGTTTTAAGAGACAGCACTGTAATCTCTCTCAACCAAAGCTCTACTAGTTAACAAAGATCTCCACCTTGCTATCTGAAACACTGACACCATTATCAACCTAATAATATCAACCTGATAATATTGAAACATTATCAATATAACGTTAGCTACCAACTTTAGCTAACGTTAATGTAGCAGGGCTCCTAATAACACAAGATACATTTCACTATGAATTGAAAATGGGGGACCCTGATGTAAACAAGATGAAAGTCTTTATCTGGTCTGCATCTCCTTAATAATTAGGTGTATTGAGCCGTACTGTATATTGTACCCATTCTGCAATCTGTTAAATAAAGTTTTCATTCATTCATGCCTTTTGAAAAGTGACATGGTCGATGTAGGAGTTATGATGCGGTTTCAATTCGGTTACAGTAACGTTACACAAACTGACATTCTAAAGCCAAGAAGACACGACTTACCCATAAAGACGGTATCTCGATCGATCTCATCTATCGTTGAATAATGCAGCTTCTCCATGTGACGAGTCCGACTCGAGCCGCGTGCATTAATCCCATGGAAAATGTAAACAATAGTGCATTGCGAGCCAGCTTGTTGCATCAAATTGATGTTTGGCTTTTGTCTCCCGAGTGAAGTTAGAACTACTACACTTCGGCTGGCTAACGTTAGCGTTGGCGTCCAGGCTAAGCACTGCAGGCTTTCGTTTTACAACAACTGAGATAAAAAAAATTATATACACCCTGGGCCTGGTAGCTGCGGTAGTAGCCCTTTAGCTACGTTAGCTCCAACAAGTTAGCTTCTTAAACTGAGATAAAAATGATTTCGTAAACAAAGCTGCAGAGCAGCAGAGCCGCAGAAGAGAAACCATTCTCTGATTGGATCTCAAGGCTGCCAATCATTCAACCTCCATCTAGCTGCAGAGCAGCAGAGATGCCACATTCTCTGATTGGATGTCAAGGCTGTCAATCATTCAATCCCCCATTCAATGGCAAGAGTTTAAATGCACGGACCGTGCTTAGATGACGTTAATAGCCTATTTTGATTGGCTATTATTTATTATTTATTTAATCCTGGGTCAACCTGTGCAGCCATCTGCACGAATATTTACTGCAGTCATTACTGCAGTGCAGGCCTGCTCAGAGCTGTCAATTTTGGACATTTTTGAAGAAAAAAAAATACAGAGGAAAACATTTCTAATAAAAAAAATTATAATAATAATAATAAACAAATATATATATATGTAAATTAATAATAATTATGAATTATGAGTGAATTTGTGTTTCACGTGTTGTCATAGAGAAACCTCCACTGCCTCCCACGCGTTACACTTCGCCAATGAGAGCCCTCGCTGTCAGGTGAAAAGAGGCTGCTGGCTGTCTCCTATGTATCGGAGGAAGCATCTGATAGACTTCAGGGCTCCCTAGACCGGCAAGTAGGGGGCAAATGCGCGCAATGACCAGGAAGGGGAGGGGGGAATTGGCATAAGGACAAAAAAATTGGGATGGGAGGAAAATACAGAAAAATAGGAGGAGAAAAAGTAAAAATTTAAAAAATTATAAATAAAAATAAACAATAAAAAGATCAGTTAAGCCCGTTACAAGTCGACACACAGTGGTCAGAGATCATACTTTTAAATGCAGCAAGAGAAGGAAGAACCTTCAGCTTCAGAGTCAGTCGGAGGACGTTCCAGGTGTTGGAAGTATTAGTTCAGAGCGAACTGAAGGAACCCTGAGAACCAAGCAGTCATTTGAACGTGTAGAATAGGTTCCAAGATTCCATTCCAACAGTGTTGTGATGTAAGAGGGAGGTTTACCAATAAGGGCTTTAAAAATAAACAAATATCCATGTTAGTATATTGTATATTGTATGGTAACTCAGATACTCTATTCTGCATCGAACATTGTACATATGTCTATACTGAACACTGTGTCTACGTACGTGACTTCTATTTTTACATGCTATACTATTTTATTTTATTTCATACTTATCTTTGTCTAGCACAGTCTCTGGAGCTAAACAGAAAGAAGCATTTTGTATAAAAGTATTCTGTACTGGGCGCCCCAGTGACACGGCCGACCCGGGTTCGACTCCCGAACCCGTCGTTATTTGCCGAATGTCTTCCCCCCACTCTGTCTCCCATTCCTCCTCTGTCTCTCTCTACTGGACTGCCCAGTAGCAATATAGAGATAAAACGCCAAAAAAATAAATCTTTAAAAAAAAGTATTCTGTACTTCTGTATGACAACTATTAAAGAAACTTGAAACTTGAACTTGAACTAGTTATGCCTTTCAACCGGAGAAGGCCATCCAACCTTTTCATAAAAGATACAGCGGTGGATATCATACCGGTCACCGGTAATACATCGGACGGCAGAATGATAGAATGAGTCCAGTGGTTTAAGAGTTGAAGCCGCAGCAAAAATCACATCACCATGGTCCAAAACTGATAAAGCAAAAAAATAAAGAAATCCTAATTCCCCTCTAAAAGTGTGTTCTTCTCTCTTTCTGTCCGCCCCCAGAAAGCGGTGGAGGTGATGTGCGTCGTCCCCAAACGCTGCAACGACATGATGAATGTGGGACGGCTCCAAGGCTTTGAGGTAAGACTATGGTTTATGTCTAGTTGTTTCAATAGGGGTTTATACACACCGTCTTGAAACTCACTTGTAATTCCAAGACACTGCCAGTAGGTGTCAGTGTCTACACATTTATCAGAGTTCCCCCTTTGCTGACTGGTAGACGCTTGGTTTCCCAATGACTAGGGGGAACCTGGGTTTTCCAGGTTGCTGCTCCCAGGAGTTGGAACGAGATGCAAAAGACGTTGAAAATGGACAAATTGATCCCCCCTCACTACTTTTAAGAACTCTATCGCAGAGTTGTTTACACACACACCTGCAACTGTCACCCAGCCTTTCAACTGTGATTTATCTGTGCTGCTGTATTACATACCTTGTCATTTCATTTGGTTGTTTGTTTGATGTGTGTTTTAATTATTTCCCTTATCTCTATGAGATCTCTTTTCTATTTTATTGAAATATTTTGTCCCCTTTCCCTGTTACCCTTCAAGAGGTCCTTTTGTCCTCTCTGCCCATGTACAAACGTGTTGTATTGCATATTGTATAGTAGTGTACATAGGAACCAGTTTCTCAGGAACTTAGCATGTCTATTTTTATCATGCACATCTTGTGTCTTACCTGTTTCTTTTTCTATGTCTATTTTATTATTAGTATTATTGCACAATCGATGCGGGCATGACCACCCGCATTTCACTGTATGCCCTGGATTGTATGTGACAAATAAACCTCTTGAATCTTGATTGTTGATTCAAACCACCACACTCTACTCATACTGTTGGCCACTGAGCAGCTCCAGGGGGTAAGTGCCTTGCTCAAGAGGGCACATCAGCTGTGAGTATTGTGGTGGAGGGATGAGCGTTTCTTGTTCACTTCCCTCGGCCAGATTCCATTCAACTGGTCTCTAGAATCAAGAATCAAGAGGTTTATTTGTCACATACATACCAGGGCATACAGTGAAATGCGGGTGGTCATGCCTGCATCGATTGTGCAATAATACTAATAATAAAATAGACATAGAAAAAAATAAAATAGGTAAGACACAATATGAGCATGATAAAAAAAAACACATGCTAAGTTCCTGAGAAACTGTCAAATGTACACTACTATACAATATACAATTTACTATTTTAACTCCGTAATTTTTATACTTAATGTATCTAAACTATACTATACAATACCTCCTTCCTTTAAAGTGACTTTTCCATTATTTAAAGTGACATTTTGTTTAAAGTAATTGTTGTAGCGGTTGCCGCACACGCGTTTGCGTGTGTGTGTGTGTGTGTGTGTGTGTGTGTGCTCATGTGTGTGTGTGTGTGTGTGTGTGTGTGTGCTCATGTGTGTGTGTGTGTGTGTGTGTGTGTGTGTGTGTGTGTGTGTGTGTGTGTGTGTGTGTGTGTGTGCGTGTGCGTGTGCGTGTGCGTGTGTGTGTGTGTGTGTGCTCATGTGTACTTGTGAGTGGAGAGTTCAGCGTTCAAGACTCTGGGGAATGGGGGAAGAAGCTGAGCCGGAGTCTCTCTGTTTCTCGTAGCGTGTGTACTTAGGCGCTTGCCTGACCGCAGCAGCTTGAACAGGCTGTTGTTGGGGTGGTGGGGGTCTTTCATAATTCTGCAGGCTCTGGATTTGCACCTCCTGTTATACAGTATCTAATCTAAACTATACAATTAGGGCTGTCAGTTTATCGCGTTAATTAGATTAATTAATTACACAGCTAATTATCGCGTTATGAAAATTAACTCAAAATTTATTAAAAATGTTTTCTTTTTTTTTATATTTTTTTTTATCTCATTCATTCCATAAGCATGTAGAATACACATTTACAGACTTTTTTTTTAATATGGTCCATTTGCATGTTCTTGGTATCTGATTCCAGGGACATGTGATTGATTGAATGACATTTTTATTTTGAGTAAATTGTAATGAACCAAATGAGAATATCAATAATTTTTTTTTTATCTTTGACTGTGAATAACACCATGCTCAAATTGACCAGACCTGAAAGATCTAAGCAAATTTATAGATGGAAGATGATTAAACAGAAGGTTTTGTAGATACAGTACTGAATTCTGCCATCCGGACACATGCAATTTTGAAATATGATTATAGAATATAGAATATCAGGCATAAAATGGTTATGCGATTAAAATGCGATTAATTAATTACAAATCCTGTAATTAATTAGATTAATTTTTTTAATCGCCTGACAGCACTATATACAATACCTCCTTCCTGTCTCCGCTCCTCCCCTCTCAGGGTAAGATCGTGGCCCAGGGCAGGCTGCTACTCCAGGACACCTTCATGGTGACGGACCAGGACGGAGGCCTGCTGTCCCGGATGAAGGAGAGGAGGGTGTTCCTCTTCGAGCAGATCGTCATCTTCAGCGAACCCCTGGACAAGAAGAAGGGCTACTCCACGCCGGGCTACCTCTTCAAGAACAACATCAAGGTTTGATTGATTTTTATTGTGGAGTGAAAGACGGCATCCGAGGGATAAAAACATGAGAAAGTGCAAGCACTTATTTCCATCATGGTCCCTGCTTTTGGACATGGACAGACATCATAAAACATAGAGCATCATAATAAAAAAGAGCATCGTAATAAAACATAGGGCATCATAATAAAACATAGATCATCATAATAAAAAACAGAGCATCATAATAAAACATATAGCAACCCCATAAAAACACTCCCTACCCTCTCCTTCCTAGACGTGGCTATTCTATACTTCACTGGCTAGCCATTTCTTTGTGGCACGTCTAAAGCTTTCCCCCTCTTCGATGTTTTTCAGGGCCACTGGAAGCTTGTTCCACTCCAGTGCTGCAGAATATAAAAAAGTTTTTTTTGTTTGTTTGTGCCCATTAATGAGTTGAATTTTGGCAGAATAAAATCAGTACTGCTGAGAGCAGGAGTCATGAACCATCTGTATGACAGTGCTGTTCAATAGTGCTGTATATACCTGTATATATATATATCCATATGTCTGAATATACCTGCATATAATCATTCTATATAGCTACAGTACTTATACACCTGCATATAACCCATATAACTATGTATGATAACATGTACAATAATGCTGTATAGACCTTATATATATATATTTAGTCTTACCATATATATATATATATATATATATATATATGTCTGTACATACCTGCATATAATCCTTCTATATACCTACTTATACACCTGTATATAACCCATACAACTCTGCATGATACAATAATGCTGTATATACCATATATATATATATATATATATATATATATATATATATATATATATATATATATATATATATATATATATATATATATATATATATATATATATATATATATATATATATATATATTCTTACCATATATCCTTATATCCACATCTGGCTATACATATAATCTTTTTTACATATCTGTAGATACTATATATATCTGTACATATCTGTAGATACTATATATATATCTGTACATATCCCTTACCTACTCTTACTAGTTACGCTGCTGGCCAGTACGACTTACTACCATAGTGTCTTTATACCTGTATCACTGTACATATTCATATTACAATTCTGTACATACATCTGATTAGCACTATTACTCAGTAGTACTCATTTATCCATTTTATACCCAGTTTAACCCTTTATTCGCCAATGACGTGTTACCACGTCATTCTCCGCCATGCGTAATCTGCCAATGACGCCGTAAGGTGTCTTTGAGATCAATATTTTAAAAATCTGTCATGTCAATCATATTTCACCCACGGAGACTTGAGATCTCCTGTTGATCTCCTCTCAACTCTCCAACGGTTCAAGAGCGCCATCTGGTGGCCGATCGGCGGATCGCCCAAACAGGAAATGAGCGGCAGGAAGTAGTGCTCATCCATATTCGGTCCGGCCACTCGCTATCGCTCGCCGGACTCGAGCTCGACACACTGGATAGCGTTCCGTTGCCAATAACTCAATAAACAACATGATTTGGACGAATATATTATTATACAACCTGGAAATGGATCCGCATATATCAACATCCCATAATCGCGAACTTTCTGCTCCACGCTGACCACCCAACGGTCAGAGGAAGCTGCGGTAAGTTTCAGCGTGTTTGCTTATTGTATGGCGACTGTCCAAACATACTGCAGTCACCGAGAGACTAACACGGGGAAATAATGGTACCTGCCAGACGCGCCGCTCGTCACATAACCACGGATCCAGGATACTGTGTTTGGTTAGTTTATTGGAGTTAAAAACAGTTCATATAGTATCAAAAAATAGAATGAGTCACAGTTTGATTCATCATAGTGTAGCGTGCATGCGGTCAGCAAAGTGTGACTTCCCCGTTCACCCCCTCATTGTTACTGTTCCAGAAACCCGCAGGTGAACAGCTGACTTTACTACTACGACACCACGTGACCCATTTGTGAATGACGTGATCAATGACGTGACCCTAACAACCCGAGTTGTGTATACCTGTCACCAACACTTATTATGATCCATATAAACTGCTGTGATCTATGTATCGCCCATACTACATGTATGATTTAACGTCGGCCACGGACTTATAGAGCGTCCCACTGTGTTCTGTATTATCATCTTATTGACTAAATAAATGACAATAAAAAAATCCTTTACCCCCGCCCTCCTTCTCTCTCCCCTCCCCCCTCCCTCTCTCCCCTCCCCCCGCCCTCCCCCTCTCCCCCCTCCCTCTCTCTCCCCCCTCCCTCTCTCTCTCCCTCTCTCCTCTCTCCTCCCCCCTCTCCCTCTCCCTCTCCCCCCTCTCCCTCTCTCCTCTCTCCTCCCCCCTCTCCCTCTCCCCCCTCTCCCTCTCCCCTCTCCCTCTCTCCTCTCTCCCTCCCCCTCTCCCCTCTCCCCCCCCACCCCCCCCCCACAGGTGAGCTGGCTGGGCCTGGAGGAGAACCCGGAGGACCCCTGTAAGTTCACGCTGACGTCCAGGTCCTCCAGTGGCGGTCAGGAGAACTACACCCTGCACTCCGCCAGTCCCGGGGTCGGCCAGCTCTGGGTCCTCCAGGTCGGCCAGATCCTGGAGAACCAGCGCAACTTCCTCAACGGTGAGAAGCCGGTCCCTGAACCTGCCGCTGTGAAGGTCCACAAACTGAGACAGACGAAAACGATTTTGATCTTTTTAGTTTTCATTCCGTTTTCATTTAAAAAAAGGTTTCAGTTAAAAAACGAAAACGTCTCAAGAAATAAGTGCGTGCCACAAATTTACAAAATAAATGTCTTTCCTGTTTTAGACGTCGCTCTTTTATTTTGAAAACCCCCGACCGGATAGTGTTATCGTTGTCTGTTATTGTCCGGTTCTGTGATTTTGAGAGAGAGACCGCGGCTCAAACTACCTGTGTTGTATTCAGTATTAGTATTGGTGTTGCAGCACGCTGCCACTCAACTTATGCACTCTGTACGATGCCATTGTTGTTGTGATATGGGAGTTTGCACATGAGGGGTAAGGGAGAGGGGTAAGAGATAGTGTTGTCTTGCAGAGTCCAGTCCCGGTGGTGGCAGAACAGGAAGTCCATCTATAGGCGGCAGGACACGGACGTCACGGAGCAGCTGGAATCTGGTTTCCGCGCCGTGGCGTCCTGACCAATAGCGCATCTTGAAAGGCGTGTTAATAAATGTGTTGCTTACTGCCGCGGATTCAAGGCACGCAATAACAAAGCACAACATTAAAATTAAAATAAAATAAAATAAAAATAAAATAAGGACAGCTGTTTACAAGTGGATGTTTAACACTTTGAATACCGACGACGTGTATTGTCGTTTGATTTTTTTATTAGCGATCTGAATTCATATTTCATCAACCGAGTCTCCCGTTGGTACAGCAGACCCTCTAGGAGCTCAGAATGGAAAAAAACGTCGCCTATCGTCTATCCCTGTGTAACTGCAGGTCAGTCGATTATACTGGGAGATCTGTAGAGGTGGAGCCAACTGGCTCCACTGTGCTGGCAAGCCGTCTGATGAAGAGGGAAATGATCGCGAGTTGGAATGCAGCCTGGAATATATATTTACAGCAGCCAATAATCAATCAATAAACGCGATCGATATTTGGAATGGCGATCAGGAATTGGAATAATCTTTTTGGAGAACATCTGATCTAAGGTAAGGAGTCTATGTTACCAGTTTTAGGATAATCAGACCTGTATTCACTGAGATATCAGCATGTGCCGTGTGTGTATGTGTGTGTGTGTGTGTGTGTGTGTGTCTGTGTGATCTTGAGGAAATGGATAATAGATTTTTCAGCCCGCCTCTATAGCGTGCATAAGTACATATACTATCGATAATCTAGTGTTTATTTGAAAACGATTCATAAATAGGCCGACAAATGACAACGTGTCTAGTGTATTCGAGAATATTCCAATAAATGCCGTTTACGGGGGAATCTTTCAATTTTCCGAAAATCTTCGAGAGAACGATAGCTTTTCGAAATGCTATAAAAAGGATATGAACCGATTAAAAAACAATCCGTTTCGACAATGTTGACTGCAAACAAGTCATTGATAAGCAATGGGCAAATTAGACACATAGCCATAATTTAAAACATTATGCGTTTTTAACGCTAACATTGAAGTGGATGATGGCATTCAACGGGGTAAAAAGGTAAACAAGGCCGGCTCTGATAGTGTTAACACATCCTGCGCCATTCACGTTGTACGACGTGTTTCAAGTTCATGCTAATTCTGCCAATCATTGATCATATTTAATTTTTTCGCCATGGTATTCATATTTCCCTCACGGAGCCTGGGCCCTATTCCCCGTACCTGGTTCAACTAAGTCGATCAAGAGTCCCATTATCCAGCTTCAGTTAACCCGATGTTTGAAGCCGGGATTTTCATGTTCCTCGAAGGTGGATTCAGTCTCGTTAACTTGAACCAGACTTGAGACCCAGGATAAGTGCGCGCGGCCGCTTCAGTTGAAAAGCCATCACGTATCGATAGCAGAGATCCTGATTTCCTAACGGCATTGATTGATTAATTGATTTTAAACTTTATTAACAGATTGCATTACGGCTCAATCGCCTCGCCGACAAGTTAAATGCGTTATCTATAGGCTAATTTTAAGTCCCTCATTACCCCAATCAATCAGATTATATTTCTTTAAACTTGCCTGCTGGCAGTAGGTTTATGGAATGGATAATCAAATGAGATCTTGCTAGCGAAAATAATTAGTTAAACTGTTATACTGAATAAGGACACGGCTCTCTTACCCATTGATTGATGTATGGTGGATCTTTTACTTATCTACACTGTGGTGTAACGGTTTCTGCTTTTGACTTTCACACAGGCGGCCCGGGTTCGAATCCCACTTCTCCTAGTCTTTTCCTTCTTTTTGCAATGTAGGAATCATTCAATTTGGTGCACGTTGAGAGCTATATAAAGAATGACATCCTCAATGCATGTAGATTTATAATATTTTAACTTAAAACTAGGCTACTTTTGCGTATAATCATTAATATTATATTCCAAAAAAATTATATTGGAAAAGCAGGGTTACGAACACCGGTCGCCCGGTTGCCAAGATTCAGCACTAGCCGCTGCGCCACTGTGCCAGATGGGATATACTCATTGTTTATGCATTAATGGACGAGAGACCCGTGTTTAGAATATTTTTATTTTAAAGTTTTATCTCTTTATTCTCAAATGCATTAATGTGACGTCAACGGCTCATTCAATTTCTCAAATCCGTCAAACAGCGCATCTCATCAGACATTTTAATCCCAGTTACAATATCACACAAAAACCACAATCAATTAGACACTTCAATAGACACTTCAATTTTATGCTTGAATGAAACACAATCCGGCGCTCCATTAAGCAAATCTACAGCGGAGATTAATATATGAAACTAATCAGAGCCAAACGGCCGATAGGTTTCATTCATTAAAAATATCCCCGCGGGATTCACATTTGCAATGAGCCGTTATTAAAATAACCACATGCAGCGTGTATCGCGACTCCGAGCGCCGTATATGACGTGGATTATTTTATTTAGGACAAAGTAAATCTATAGGCTCAATATGATTTATTATCAGAGTTTAGTTCTATTATTATACATTTCAAAAGCCCCCTCTAGGAAAACGAAGCACAGAAACGTAATTCAGAATGGTATAAATGGGATCTCTAGACTGTGAGAATCATTTCAGGAAACGAGCTGTCACTTCTTTGCGGGGGCGTGGCCATGGTTCATCCGGCTAACTTGAACTTAACCCTGCTCCCGACCAGGCTCAAACTTTTTGATCTGTTGTCATGGTGATTTAGACAATCGCGCGTCGGGGAACAGAAAGGTCCGGCTTAAGTCAGGCTTGACCGAAAGTTATCCGGCTAACTCAGTTATCCAGGTACGGGGAACGGGGCCCTGGTCTGATGCTGTGTGAGCCGGCACAACTCTGCAACGCTTCAATACTGCCCCCTGGTGGACGATCTGCGAGTTGCCAAACCGGAGATGGCCGGTTGGATCTCGGTGCGTCTCCTAAATGCGTCCGGCCACTCGCATATCGTCGCGGGACTCTAGCCACACACCGACATGACATGATTTGGGCATGTATTAGTATTATACAAACCGGAAATGGATCGACTCGATCCCCATCAAATAACTGGGATCTTTTTGCTCCAGTCTCATCGCCCAATGGTAAGAGGAGGCTGACGTTACTTTCAGCCTGTTTGTTTATTATTATCCATGCAAACTGCTCTGATCTATATATCACCAATACTACATAAAGCATTTAACGACGATCACGGAATTATAAACGACCCCCCCCCCCCCCCCTCCGTTCATCCGCGCATGATCAGTCATAACGTTTAGGACCATGTACAGTTGACATTTTTAATATAGCGTGGATCGGCAACAAACGGCATTTGATAATCTATATATGCATTTATGCCTATATCTCACGTTCTAGGAATTACTGCAGAAAACGATAAAAACATATTTATATTTTAGATGGTATTTTCGTATGAATGTGTGAATGAAAAAGTTAAACGTTCCTACATCCTGAACGATAGATAATTGATGTTGAATGGGCCATAGTAATCTCAATTTAGCAATACAATTAAAAAAGTTATAGCCCTGCAAAGAAGGTGAACATCTCCATAGACTTACAGTACTGGCAGAGAATGGTATAAGATGCTGAAAGTGCGTGGCAGGGAATGTGTTAATGACAATAAAACATAACAATGGCTGAAATGAAACCCTACGTTAAACGTGAAATGCCTGTATGGAAAATGCTGACAAAATATAATACCGAAGTTGTTTGTTATTTCGTTTTCCCTATTGAATGAATTTACTTTCTTATGGCATTAGGTTGCAATAAATCCACTCGAACGAAATTCGTTCCCTCATAAAATGTTTGACATTCTAAATGTGTTTTAATGTTGTTTAATGACAATAAGGCCGACTCGCGTTTTATGATGGTCTTTTTAATATAGACACTGCGTTTGTCACAAGTTAAGCTGCTATAACTTATAACGTTAAGATAAGTGTATTAACATTTTCGTTCTCTCTGCTAAGAAAGGAGAGCTTGTGTCCTTGTGTGTGTTTCAACACCTCGCTAAGTACCTGTGATTAATGCATGAAGCACGTGCAGACAGACCACACCCAGCGTAAGCCCTCGTCTGTAGTCTTTCCTACAGTATTGAGACACAATACTGTCGGATAATAACAATAATTCAATATAATAAATAATTATAATATGATTATATAATGTAATATGATATAACGTACAATACAGTATCATACGTATTTGTATTGATTAATATGCGTATGGCTTGTAAAGACGGCGGCGCAAGGGGAGCATCTTCAGAATTGCGCACTCTGGGAGTCGGTTTCAGAAAATGGCGTCTTCAGGCTGCCAGAACGCAGTTCCGTGTGGATGAAAGGTGCATACGATCAAATACTTAAAAAAAATAAAAATAAAATGTATCCTCTCTTTCTCCGATTTTTCTCTGTTTTTCTCCCCGTCCCAATTTAGTCGTTGTGCCAATTCCCCCCTCCCCTGCCTGGTTGTTGTGCGCATGTTCTCCTTCTGGTCGGTACAAGGGAACCCTGAAGTCATCCGCACGCTTCCTCCGACACGCGCGGCGACAGCCAGTGGCTCTCTTCTCACCTGGCAGCAAGGGCTCTCATTGGTGAAGCGTAACGCGTGGGAGGTCACGCTGCCTTCATCAAGTCCCGCCTCCCCTGAGCAAGCACCCAGACCTGACCTGTAGGTGTCGCTGTCCACAACGCCAGTTTCCCACCCATGACCTCCCTCCCCCTAACTCAGCCAAACGAGTTAGTATGACGATCAGCCCAAGCCAAGGCAATGCTGACTCCGGGAGTTGAGACCGCAGCCTCTTGCATTGGTGACGAGCGCAATCTCCGCTACGCCACCTGACCGCCCTCGATCAAATACTTTTTGACTGATACGACCGAATTTGCTTTCTTCTGGACATGGCCTGAAGATCCACTGGTAGAAACTGAGACACTGTGAAGGTTTCAAGTTTCAAGTTTCTTTATTAGTTGTCATAAAAAAGAAATACAGAATACTTCTCCATGAAATGCTTTTTTCTGTTATGAGATCCTGGGAGTGTGCTATAGATAAAAGTAGATAAAAAGTATAAAATAGAATAGAAAGTCAAAAGTACGTAAGCAGTCAATATACATATATACAATATACAATACAGAGTAAACATGAGTAACAGTGAAACTGTTAGAAACTGGTAGACACTGAGACAGTGAAGGTGGTAGACACTGAGACAGTGAAGGTGGTAGACACTGAGACAGTGAAGGTGGTAGACACTGAGACAGTGAAGGTGGTAGACACTGAGACAGTGAAGGTGGTAGACACTGAGACAGTGAAGGTGGTAGACACTGAACACAGTGAAGGTGGTAGACACTGAGACAGTGAAGGTGGTAGACACTGAGACAGTGAAGGTGGTAGACACTGAGACACTGTGAAGGTGGTAGACACTGAGACACTGTGAAGGTGGTAGACACTGAGACACTGTGAAGGTGGTAGACACTGAGACACTGTGAAGGTGGTAGACACTGAGACACTGTGAAATGCATAAATATGTGGAAAACATCAAATAACATTCTGCTGGCTGTGGCATGGGGACTTTAACTTTTAACGTTTGTTTGCTTCCTTTTTTTCCACTTCTCCCCGGTTCCCTCCTCCTCCTCCTCCTCCTCCTCCTCCTCCTCCTCCTCCTCCCCCTCCCCCCCCCTCCTCCTCCTCCTCCTCCTCCTCCTCCTCCTCCTCCTCCTCCTCCCCTTCCCTCCCCTCCTCATCCTCCTCTTCCTCCTCCTCCCCTTCCCTCCCCTCCTCCTCCTCCTCCTCCTCCTCCTCCTCCTCCTCCCCTTCCCTCCCCTCCTCCTCCTCCTCCTCCTCCTCCTCCTCCCCTTCCCTCCCCTCCTCCTCCTCCTCCTCCTCCTCCTCCTCCTCCTCCTCCTCCTCCTCCTCCCCTCCCCCAGCTCTCACCTCCCCTATAGAGTACCAGAGGAACCACGTGGGCGGCGGAGGGGGGTCAGGAGGCCCCCCCCCCAGCAGCAGCAGCGGCGGTGGTCTTCCAGGAGGCAGTGGCTCCAACAGCACCTCCGGCCTGGGAGGAGGAGGGGGGGGAGGAGGGGGAGGAGGAGGAGGAGGTGGTGGCGGAGCCTCTCCCTCCTCCCTCTGCGGCCCCCGCTCCCGACCCTCACGCATCCCGCAGCCCTCCTCACGCCTCCCCCAGCCCGTCCACCACCACCACCCCCCCGGCCCCGAGGGGCCCGACCGATCAGCAGGTACGTGGTCACCCCTCCCCCTCGCCCCCG
>NC_140166.1:138244913-138392413 GCF_963971535.1 Notolepis coatsorum | reverse complement strand
ATAGAATAGAATAGAATAGTAGTACAAGACTGATTAGAAAAACTGCTCAGGAAAAAAAAAACATATTAAGCTAACACAAAAATATTGGATATTTAATTGTATATGTTGTCGTTTTTTTTGTTCCGATTTATTTATATATTCTTTCTGTGGTTTTTGCAGAAAATCATTGTCGTGGCACACAGCGCTCCGTATCCGCCGTAAGTCTGAGAAGAGGGACAAGGAGAAGAGGAAGGAGGGCAAGATGGAGAATGGGTATCGCAAGTCTCACGACGGCCTCGCCAACAAAGTCTCCGTCAAGGTAAGAGGGACAAAGACCCGTCCAGAGGAACCTCTGGCGGAACCGAATCGAATCGTCGCCTCTCTGCCATCAGGCGTCATCTATCCCCAGGCCATCAGGATGCTCAACGACAATAACACTATGTAGCAAACCATCAAATGCACTCACAGCCAGTGTTGCGTTGTTATTATGGACTGAGCCGGCACGCAGGATAATGACGCCGCGCGCACGCGCATATGTTCCCTCGCGCACAATAATACACTTTGTTTGTATAGCCTTTCATACAGAAACTGCAGCTCAAAGTGCTTCACAACAGAATTAAGACAGGCATAAAATGAGCACATAAAGTGCAGACATATAAAATCAGTTTTTCACATTAGGATCTAACATCCCAACAGGCAACCTTGTTTATGGTTTGATTCAGTTTTAATATAAATAATAAAAATAAAGAGAAGATTAATTAATTATCTACTCAGTCCCAAAGTTTGTGATGTAGATATGGAATGTCCCGGGTTGCTGCTGTTTGCAGAGTGTGTTGTTGTCCGGGGGTGAGTGGTGGTGGGTGGGGGGTTGAATCAAAACAGTTGTCAATTCGGAATTGACGGCTGTTTTGATTTGGCCCTTCGTTCGCCGTCGTTCACCTTTGGACGGCGGTGCACTCTGTGGGCAGCGGCAACTTGGGATGTTCCATATTTACATCACAAAGAGTCCTGCGTGGTTGAAGACACCAGCCTATAGCGGCTATTGTTATGATAATGCGAGGTAGCGCCGGGGCCCGGGAGGCAGGTAAACACAACGAGCCGAGTCGAGCAGCGCGTTCTCGCGAGCGCGTGCATGTGCGTGCACGCGCTTCTGCTCAAATCTTTAATACTCAGTGAGGTAGCACACCGTGCTACCCCGTCCCATGAACAACGCATGCCTGCTCACAGCACACACATCCACACGTACACACTCACTTTAAATAAACAACTCACTGTAGCACCCACTCTACTCACTTTAGACACTTTAACACACTTTATATTTATTGGTAAAGAGATTTGCACTACAACTCATACCTCATTGCACCTTACCCTAAGTTGTACCTCATCCCACTTCTGCATTGTACTGTATATTGTATTGTAACTCAGTTACAAATTGTTTCTACTCTGTAAAGTATATTGTATATAAGTATATTGAACACTTTTGTTTACACTTGTTTACGTACTTTTGACTTTCTATTTTATACTTGTATTTTTATCTAGCACACTCTCAGGAGCAAAACAGGAAAAAGCATTTCATATAAAAGTATTCTGTATTTTTGTATGACAACTAATAAAGAAACTTGAAACTTGCCTTCTATAGCGTCTCATAGCTCCATAAAGTACGGTGATGAGTGACACGTCGGTGAGAAATCTAACCATGTGCTTGAACTTTCATCTCCTTAACAGCTACTGAACCCCAACTACATCTATGATGGTATGTAGAAATGTCTGTCTTTTTGCATTCGATTGATCTAACAAAACATTACCGCTAGTCGGTTCAGTTTGTAAAGGAGTCTATACTACAGGCGTAGAACCATACTGTATGGCATGACCACATCTTAGGACATTCGACATAAGATACGTTTGAATTGTAACCCTGATCGAACCTGACCTCTGACCTCTGACACCTTTCCCTTTTTTCATTTGGTTTCTCTCTCTCTTCCTGTTTTCATTTGACCTCTCTCTCTCCCTTCCTGTTTTTTTTCTGTATTCGTTTGGTTTCCCTCTCTTTCTTCCGTGTTTGTTTTCATCTTCAAATCTGCACAAATTATGTTTCTGGCAATAAAAAACAAATGACGAAGCAACATAAAAAAAAAATGCATGGCTAGAGAGAGTGTTTATAATTTTAGAGGGACATTAGCTTTAAAGCAACCATACAACTCTTAAAAGTATGTGCATTGCAGTTTGTGGGGTATCACTCTGGAATGGTCTGGATGCGAGTATAAAATTAAGCAAAAATATCAATAAATTTAAAGGTAGCTATAAACAAGCACTTATGGACACATATAAGAGAGAGGAGCTTGAGCAGTAATGTGACTGCCTATTATTTTTTCTCATTTGGATATATAAAAAACTGTAATTTTATTTTATTTTTCATTATTTGTTATATTATTTTTATTTTTATTAAATTATAACGTCAAATATTGTAAGGAAGGGGACGTTTTACTTCCCCCTGTTCCTTCTCTAACACTTATTGTATGGAAATAGTCTTTGACTATTTACCTTTTTGTTTTTTAAACTTGTTTTATGTTTCTATGTTCGAGACAAATCAAAATCAAATCAAATCTAAATCTTTCCCCTCCCTGTGTTTGTTTACGTGTTTGCGTTCCCAGCTCCCCCGGAGTTCCTGGTGCCGGTCGGTGACGTGGTGTGCGAGAGCGGCGACAGCGTGACTCTGAGGTGCAAGGTGTGCGGTCGGCCCCGGGCCACCGTCACCTGGAGGGGCCCCGACAACAACACCCTGAGCAACAACGGACACTACACCACCACCTACAGGTCAGCGTGAGACCACACACAAACACCACATCAGAGCGCACGCACGCACGCACAATCACATACACATCATATTAAATGTCATTCAATTTTTAAAACCTTTATTTCAACTCATAAGGTTTAGGTTTACTTTATTTGATCAAGGGGGACAGCGTACATTAATAAAACATTTTACAATGTAAATGCACCCAATTTTTGCCAAAAGGCTAATTTCCATTGGCAGTCCCCCTGCCAGAAGGTACAGGCTAAAATCCTGTGTGAAAAAGTGTTAGCAATAAAAACAGAATAAAATCAAGATAAATAACATTAGAATAAAAACACAACAAAAGCACATAGAACATACGATAGACACTCAGGTTACCCTTATCCACAGCGACGGTGAGCTTACAAAACAAGTTCATCAGCAATTTCATACATATAGACACAATAAATAAGAATAAACAATAGGAAATCAGCTAAGACAGTTACAAGTCGACACACGGTGGTCGGAGATCATACTTTTAAATGCAGCAAGAGAAGGAAGAACCTTCTTAAAGGGGAACTATTTCACTATTTCTTTCACTATTTGGGCAATTTTACACAATTCCTGTGAGTTTATGGAACACATCTGTAAGTTTAAAAAAAAAATCATTGTTTTGTATTTTTAGAGAGAGAGAGAGAGAGAGAGAGAGAGAGAGAGAGAGAGAGAGAGAGAGAGAGAGAGAGAGAGAGAGAGAGAATCTAAAGGACAACTATGCGGGAGGGAGGGGGAGAGGTGCAGGGGCCAAGCGGTCTCTCTTAGGCCATGGTTAGACTAGTGTTTTTGTGGTTGTTTTTTGAATACGTTTGAATACGTTTGCTGTCCCTATGTCCCTATTCCTGCCGTTCTGGCAGGAAACGTTTTGGCCCTACTGAAAACGCAAAATTGTGTTTCCGTTTTGGAATGACGCCAAAAACTCGCCGACAACGTGTCGTGTAATCTGCGCGGAGCCGTTGTTGCTCAACGCCCATGCGCAGTAGATACCCACATCTGCGTGCTCTCACCACGTCCGGTGACAACAGAGCTATAGCTGCAGCTACCATGTGTTGTCAAGTTATTGTTACAAGGACCCCAGTCCAAGCTACAACAGTCTGCATTCCCTTAACAATTGTTTGTATTGAGCCGTATTGTATTGTACCCATTCTGCGATATGTTAAATAAAGTTTACATCCATTCATTCTGCTAGCATTAACGATTGCATAAGCAGCTGGCTAACGTGAGCTAGCGTTAGCTATCAGACCATGTTAGCTCAAGCTCCTCTTTCAATTTTAACAAGCATTAAACAAAATGGCCCAGTCATCTATTCACTTTTGTTTAATACACGAGGCGTTGTCTCTAATGTTATCTAGCTACTGATAGCTCCCGATATCATCAGTTTGGTGCTGGCTGGTTAACGTGAGCTAATGTTAGCTGCTAGCCACAATGCTATACTGTTATACTGGCATATTCCATTCACGTTAGCATGTAGCATGCATCGCCGATCTTTTTTGAGACTAAACTATCCGCTCTTGGTGGTCACTTGTGTTGATGTTAGTTTTGTTTCATCAACAAATGAGAGGCAGAACACACAGTGAATGTATCCGTTTTGTTTATTGCACTTTTATTACACTTTTGCTGAAAAATAAGTGCTGCATTGGGTAAATAGGCATTTAAAGATGGCGGCTTGTTGACATTTTCTTTGCAGGAAGTGTATTGGCACATTCAAGTTCTGATTGGTTGAAAATTGCCTTCATGTTCGCCACCTACTGCCACCTACTGCTTTGGCAGTGTACTACATCACTGTGCTCAGGTGACAAAACGAAAGTATGACTCGCCTACCGCTACGTTGCGACCTGGAAAAACGAAACTCATCTGAAAACGAAACGAAAACATCAGTCAGTCTAACTGCAGCCTTAATGAGTAATACAGGTGGCTGGCAGTTGGCTACAAGCATAGATGCATAGCTGGCAGTTGGCTACAAGCATAGATGCATAGCTGGCAGTTGGCTACAAGCATAGATGCATAGCTGGCAGTTGGCTACAAGTATAGATGCATAGCTGGCAGTTGGCTACAAGCATAGATGCATAGCTGGCAGTTGGCTACAAGCATAGATGCATAGCTGGCAGTTGGCTACAAGCATAGATGCATAGCTGGCAGTTGGCTACAAGCATAGATGCATAGCTGGCAGTTGGCTACAAGCATAGATGCATAGCTGGCAGTTGGCTACAAACATAGATGCATAGCTGGCAGCTGGCTACAAGCATAGATGCATAGCTGGCAGTTGGCTACAAACATAGATGCATAGCTGGCAGCTGGCTACAAACATAGATGCATAGCTGGCAGTTGGCTACAAGCATAGATGCATAGCTGGCAGTTGGCTACAAGCATAGATGCATAGCTGGCAGTTGGCTACAAACATAGATGCATAGCTGGCAGTTGGCTACAAGCATAGATGCATAGCTGGCAGTTGGCTACAAGCATAGATGCATAGCTGGCAGTTGGCTACAAGCATAGATGCATAGCTGGCAGTTGGCTACAAGCATAGATGCATAGCTGGCAGTTGGCTACAATCATAGATGCATAGCTGGCAGTTGGCTACAAGCATAGATGGGGCGGGCGTTATTATGCAGATGAGAAACCTCTGACGTCACAGATACGCTAAATTTCAGATGACTCATGAGTGAGGGACAATATTGTGAGATGAGAATTGGAAGAATGCGCCAAATTGAGAATTAGAGACATAGATCCTATTAATATAAGTCCACATAGCTATAAAATAATGCTAAACACTGGCAAAGGCCATTTATAAGATAGTTCCCCTTTAACCCCTAACTGCTCCCGATGAGCAGGTTGGCACCATGCTCGGCTCCGCGGCCGTTGCGTGAATGTGTGAGTGAACGGGTGATGAATGTGAGGCGATAAGTTGTAAAGCGCTTTGGATAAAAGCTACTATATAAAACCAGTGCATTCAGTGTTGCAAGTTTATTTTTTTTTGCTAGTATGGTGAAATTGGTATTAGATTTGAATAGGGATGTTCGATATTGGCTTTTTTACCGATATCCGATATACCGATATTGTCCAACTCTTAATTTTCGATACCGATATATGCAGGGTTCCCCCCCCCCCCCAAAAAAAACTGAATAATTTCAGGTAATTAACATTACATATCTCTTGTCGTGGAATTAACACAACATTATGCATACTTTTGACAATAAATAAAATAAGAATTTGTTCTTACTTGCTTGCCTGGGTAAATAAAGGTTCAATAAATGTAAAAAATTTAAGAAATGTCTTTTTCTTTTTTTGAAAAACCGATACCGATCATTTCTGATATTACATTTTAATGCCAATATCGGACATCCCTAGATTTGAACAATGTCCAGTCGTCGTCTGAGCTTTCCGCTTTTTCTCTCCACAGTGAAACGGGAGAGGCGGCGTTGCGCATCCTGGGCGTGTCCGCGGAGGACGGGGGCGTGTACACCTGCGTGGCCACTAACGTAGCGGGTTCTGTCTCCTCCTCCGCCAGCCTCAGGGTCTCAGGTGAGGGTTCTGCCGCGGGAGCTGAGAGGGAGGGAGGGAGGGAGGGAGGGAGGGAGGGAGGGAGGGAGGGAGGGAGGGAGGGAGGGAGGGAGGGAGGACATTTACGATGCCAGGCTCAGCGGGTTTGATTCATACTGTGGTTTGATTCATACTGTGTGGTTGATTCACTGTGGTTTATATTGAAATTCTTTATTGGGAAAACCACACACTGTGGTTGATTCACTGTGGTTGATTCACTGTGGTTGATACTCATACTAAACGATAAATAAAACACTCAAAAGAGTACTTTAGGAGCTTTGGATGTCGTTATAGATGATGAAGGTCAGTGATCAAAGTGTCACTGTTTTTTCACTTTGGAATCAAAGTGTTTTGTCTGATCCCTTTGACACACATAGTATACATTCAGATTCAAATAAGGTATTGCCTGTATTTATTGTAGCATATAATATAACCGATAGGGCACATAGACAATCATCTGCACCTTTGTTTAGTTTATTTTTCTCATATTTTTATATTCATCTCTAATTCTATTGCCTATTATTCATATACATCATATAGTCTTTCTACCATTGCCCTGCCCATACCTGTACCCCCCCCCCCTCCCCCATGCTGCTATGACGCCCGCATTTCCCCCCAAGGGATCAATAAAGGAATATCGTATCTAACGCAAGGGCCTCTAGTATCGACACATAATGTGCAGCGTGATGTAATTGACGTCTGATTTGACCGTGAACCGGTTCTCCAGGGTCCCCTGACGATGACGACGGTGATGTCCTGTGGAAGAGCAGCTTCGAGTCCTTCTACACCGAGATCACGGAGCTGGGAAGGTGAGCACACCCCCACGCTCACTCAGTCAATACACACTTACACACACACCCACGCTCACTCACTCAATACACACTTCTACACACACCCACGCTCACTCAGTCAATACACACTTCTACACACACCCACGCTCACTCAGTCAATACACACTTACACACACACCCACGCTCACTCAGTCAATACACACTTCTACACACACCCACGCTCACTCAGTCGATACACACTTCTACACACACCCACCCACGCTCACTCAGTCAATACACACTTCTACACACACACACACCCTCACTCAGTCAATACACACTTCTACACACACCCACGCTCACTCAGTCAATACACACTTCTACACACACCCACGCTCACTCAGTCAATACACACTTCTACACACACCCACGCTCACTCAGTCAATACACACTTCTACACACACCCACGCTCACTCAGTCAATACACACTTCTACACACACCCACCCACGCTCACTCAGTCAATACACACTTCTACACACACCCACGCTCACTCAGTCAATACACACTTCTACACACACCCACGCTCACTCAATACACACTTCTACACACACCCACGCTCACTCACTCAATACACACTTCTACACACACCCACGCTCACTCAATACACACTTCTACACACAC
Source organism: Notolepis coatsorum (assembly GCF_963971535.1). Taxonomy (NCBI): domain Eukaryota; kingdom Metazoa; phylum Chordata; class Actinopteri; order Aulopiformes; family Paralepididae; genus Notolepis; species Notolepis coatsorum. The sequence continues at coordinate 138,384,615 of NC_140166.1, read as the reverse complement.
CCACGCTCACTCACTCAATACACACTTCTACACACACCCACGCTCACTCAATACACACTTCTACACACACCCACGCTCACTCACTCAATACACACTTCTACACACACCCACGCTCACTCAATACACACTTCTACACACACCCACGCTCACTCACTCAATACACACTTCTACACACACCCACGCTCACTCAATACACACTTCTACACACACCCACGCTCACTCACTCAATACACACTTCAACACACACACACACCCACTCACTCAATACACACTTCTACACACACCCACGCTCACTCAATACACACTTCTACACACACCCACGCTCACTCAATACACACTTCTACACACACCCACGCTCACTCAATACACACTTCTACACACACACACGCTCACTCAATACACACTTCTACACACACCCACGCTCACTCACTCAATACACACTTCTACACTCCCACACTCACTCAATACACACTTCTACACACACCCACCCACACTCACTCAATACACACTTCTACACACACCCACGCTCACTCACTCAATACACACTTCAACACACACACACTCACTCACTACACACTTCTACACACAGACCCACGCTCACTCAATACACACTTCTACACACACACACCCACGCTCACTCACTCAATACACACTTCTACACACACCCATGCTCACTCAATACACACTTCTACACACACCCACGCTCACTCACTCAATACACACTTCTACACACACCCACGCTCACTCACTCAATACACACTTCAACACACACACACGCTCACTCACTCAATACACACTTCTACACACACCCACGCTCACTCAATACACACTTCTACACACACCCACGCTCACTCAATACACACTTCTACACACACCCACGCTCACTCAATACACACTTCTACACACACCCACGCTCACTCAATACACACTTCTACACACACCCACGCTCACTCAATACACACTTCTACACACACCCACGCTCACTCAATACACACTTCTACACACACCCACGCTCACTCAATACACACTTCTACACACACCCACGCTCACTCAATACACACTTCTACACACACCCACGCTCACTCAATACACACTTCTACACACACACACGCTCACTCACTCAATACACACTTCTACACACACACACGCTCACTCACTCAATACACACTTCTACACACACCCACGCTCACTCACTCAATACACACTTCTACACACACACACGCTCACTCACTCAATACACACTTCTACACACACACACGCTCACTCACTCAATACACACTTCTACACACACACACGCTCACTCACTCAATACACACTTCTACACACACCCACGCTCACTCACTCAATACACACTTCAACACACACCCACGCTCACTCACTCAATACACACTTCTACAGAACCTAACTGCAGCGGCTCCTCACCTTTAGAATAACTGTATTTGTTTAGCACCTTTTATGCGAGGAATTGCAGTTCAACGTGCTTCACAGCAGTAAAAAAATATATACATAAAATGAGCAAACATTTGGCAGATCAATGCATAAAGTGCAGACATAAAACAAGCATAAAATAGATAGCAGCAAAAAAAACTACGGGTTGCGACACAAAGTGGGGTCGTGGGTAGGTGACAGTGGGTAGGGTCGCGCATTGGCAAGTAACATTTAATTTTTATTTTTTTATGTTCTGGCAACATATTTTGGCTAAATATGCCTCATTTTATAAATGTGTATTGATAACATAGTGCTGTAATTAAATGTTCTAATAAATAATGCATGATCAAGTTCAACAACGTGTGCTTTTATTTTGATATTCTTTATTTCCACGTTGAAATTACGCAATATATTAACCCTCATGTTGTGTTAGGAATTGGCACCACTGACCGTTGTTAGCTCAATATAGTTAAAGGTGTCATGCAGTGCTATTCCTAGCACTATTTGGGCAACTTTACACACTTCCTGTGAGTCTATGTAACACATGTGTAATTTTTATTCCAAAAATAATCATTGTTTTATATTTCTAATCTTGTACTCAAAACCAGCATTTTTCAGCCTCATGAAAGCAGGCTATTATTGGCTTGGCTCCACCCACACTTTGAGTGACAGCCACCCACCAAATAGCTCCGCCCATCTCCCCGTCATTCCATCCAGGTGGAGGTCTTATTGATTGATTGATTGATTGATTGAAAACTTTATTAACAGATTGTAGAATGGGTACAATACAGTACAGCTCAATACACACAATTGTTAAGGGGATGCAGACCAGAGAAAGACTTTCGTCTTGTTTACATCAGGGTCCCCCCTTAGGTTTCAGGTTACATACAAATATGGTATGTCATAAATATAGAGATGTAGCAGTACTGTCTATCTATATATATATATGTTACCACTATTTGTAAAAGCCACAACCACGTTACCATATTTGTAATAATGTAAATCATTGTGTCGTTGTACATATTGTGTATACACCGTTAGAAGCTAACATAGGTTCCATCACTCTGAGAGTCCATGTTATGAACTATTACCACAGATATTTTCAGTTTTCAGGGTTGATCTAACAGTTTTGATTATGAAATCTCAGTCAAGGGTACCACAGGTCCTCTTCTCAGACCTGTGGGGCAAAGCACTGCACCATGCAAGCTACATGTCGCTGCATGTTGATCAATAGTAGCCCACTCGGTGCATCACAGTGGGCTACTATTGTGCTAACAACATGCTGCGACGTCTAGCTTGTTAGCCGGCATGAATACCCGATTTAAAATGGTTCTCTCCTCTTTGTATACCTTTGTCCTCACAAGTATTCTGCCAGGGAACTTATGGACACGACAATAGTAGTAGTTATAAGGTGTTTGAGCTTGTAACGTTAGTTAGCTCATAGCTATCGTGGTACACGAGAGCTATGAGCTAACTAACGTTACAAGCTCAAACGATAGCTATGAGCTAACTAACGTTACAAGCTCAAACACCTTATAACTACTACTATTGTCGTGTCCATAAGTTCCCTGGCAGAATAATTGTGAGGAAAAAGGTATACGAAGAGGAGAGAACCATTTTAAATCGGGCATTCATGCCGGCTAACAAGCTAGACGTCGGGGTATGTTGTTAGCACAATAGCTACCAAGCTAAGCTACGTTAGCTTCTAACGGTGTATACACAATATGTACAACGACACAATGATCAAACACCTTATAACTACTACTATTGTCGTATCCATAAGTTCCCTGGCAGAATACTTGTGAGGACAAAGGTATACAAAGAGGAGAGAACCATTTTAAATCGAGCACTCATGCCGGCCGACAAGCCGGACACAGCGGTTGTTGTTAGCACAATAGTAGCCCACTGTGATGCACCGAGTGGGCCACCATTGATCAACATGCAGCGATGTGTAGCTTGCATGATGCGTGTGCAGTACACAGGTCTGAGAAGAGGACCTGCACATGATAGCAACCGGGAGCGTCGCGGAGCATTCCTAGATCCACTTCAACCAGCCGAGCGTCGGGAGCTCCAGCAGCTTGTCGATGTGCTAATAGCCTGGAGCCAGCTACCGTTAGCTTGCAGAGGCTATTAGCACACCGACAAGCTGTGTAGCCAGCAGGCTGAATGCTCCGCGACGCTGGTTGAAGTGGATCTAGGTAGCCAGCAGGCTGAATGCTCCGCGACGCCCCCGGTTGCTAACGCCGGCCCCGGCTGGTGCTAACTAGCTAGCGATCGCTCCCGAGTCCCGAGAGCTAACGCCGGTCTGTCTGTCGAAGAATGGAGGCGGGCATTACTAAAACCACAGAGCCAATCACATCACCGTGCGCTATAAACAGCGCCCTGTGACGTGCACCAGGTCGTCAAATCAACATGACCTGATTTACTAGAGGCAAACAGGGGATGGGCTGTAGCTGAGGAATTCGTCAATATAGTATTTAGGCCCAAAAACACATTGATACGAACTCCTATTACTATAATACAATGCTAGAGACTGAAAAAATTACATTTATAACGCATAGCCCCTTTAATACTACATCCTAACTAACATTATATGCATTCATAACCATATACTCCCATTGTAATTTGATTTTATGGCCCCCGAGACACATCATGTCCCTTATTTTTAAGATGAAAATGAGGTTGTTCAATCATAATATACTAAATGTGAAACCCATAGATAATAATGTTTTCTGACTATAATAGAACAATATTAGAATATAACTTCTGAAAAAAGTTTAGTATATTTATTATTATTTTATTTATTTATATTTAGTATTTTTATAGGGTCAAGAATGACCCTAACACCACAGTCGTACCTTTTTTTCTGCAGATACCTTCAGAATTCAAAATGGTGAAGCATAGTTTTGCTGTGCTTATATATGTGTTGTGGAGGATATCATAAAGCCTTGTTCTAATAAAATCAACTACATGGTAGTTATTACATATTATAACCTTGAAACGGGTCGCTGGAGACCCTAACACCACATAAGGTGGGGCCGCCAAAGAAATTCCTAAATTAAATGGGGTCATGGTATGAAAGAGTTTGAGAACCCCTGTCTTTGAGCATTAAATCACATAGTTTTTCACATTAGGATCTAACATCTTGATAAAGCCTCTTTGTTTATGGTTTGATTCTATGGGTATTTTTTTTTATTTAACCCTTTAGCACAAAGCTCAGACTCCCCCATTAAGTTTCAGCTCTTATTATTAGGTACTGTGGATTAGATTAGATTAAAATATATTGTCATCATACAGCACAAGTACAGTACAACAAAAACAGGGTTGGCATCCAACCAGAGTGCAAATGTAACAGTAAAGTGCAACAGTAATATACAATGTACAGGTGATTAAAATGGATATAAAATATATAAATTAGTACCACAGAGTAATAGTGCTAATCAGATGTACGTACAGAGTTGTAGTATTAATATGTACAGTGATAAGGTATAAAGACACTATGGTAGTAAGTCATACTGGCCAGCAGCGTAACTAGTAAGAGTAGGTAAGGGATATGTACAGATATATAGTATCTACAGATATGTAAAAGGATTATATGCAGGTATGTACAGACAGATATATAATAATAATAATAATAATAATAATAATAATAATAATAATAATAATAATAATAATAATAATAATAATAATAATAATAATAATAATAATAATAATAATAATAATAATAATAATAATAATAATAATAATAATAATAATAGTGACATTACGTTAGACGAGGTACAGAGTGTAGTGGACAGAGCGAAACTGAAGAAAGCTATGGGTATTGAGGAGTTGTCGAACGAGGTCCTTAAAACTCCATATCTGCTGAATGTATTACACTGTTTATATCAAACTTGTTTTAACACAGGCACCATCCCCTCGATATGGAACAAGTCCATTATTAAGCCCATCCCCAAATCTGCAAAAGCTGACCCTAGAGTCCCACTAAATTACAGAGGTATTAGTTTGATCAGTACAGTTTATAAATTATACTCAAGTGTTCTTAATAATAGATTAAATAAATACTTAGAATATAATGAAATGTTGGTGGATGAGCAGAATGGGTTTAGGGCTAAGAGAGCTTGTATTGATCATGTTTTTGTTTTATCATCGGTGGTGAGAGCCAGATTGGACGAGGGCAAGAATACATTTGTTTGTTTTGTTGACTTTAAAAAAGCCTTTGACTGGATTAATAGAGAGCTTTTGGACTATAAATTAATCTGTTCTGGTATTGATGGACTATTTTATAAGGCTATCAAAAGCCTGTATAAGGCCCCATCTGCCTGTCTGCAGCTGAATGATGTTAGGACCGGCTGGTTCCCCACACCATTCGGTGTAAAACAGGGAGATGTGCTTTCTCCTACTTTATTCGCCCTTTATGTTAATGACCTGGCGCAAGAAATCAAGCAAGCCAATCTTGGTATTCCAATAGATAATATAATCCTAAGTATTTTATTGTACGCTGATGATATTGTTTTGTTTGCAGAAAATGAAGCAAATTTACAAAACATGTTGAATATTATGAGTTCTTGGTGCATGAAATGGAGACTTGCGATTAACAGTGAAAAAACACAGATTATGCACTTTAGGAAAAAACACGAACAGCAGAGTAGTCATAAGTTTCAATTTGGACCAACGCCCCTGATTTACACACATTCTTATAAATATCTTGGTTCACCTTTAATGAGTACATGTGCTTCATAGAAGGAAGGAAAATAATGTCTGAGTCAGCAGGAAGGGCGCTAGGGGGCGTGTTGAGTAAAATGAAAGTGTGCACTGACCTTGGGTTTTCAACATATACACAATTATTTGATTCAATGGTGGGTTCTGTTTTGTTTTATGCTGCTGGAGTATGGGGTTTTGATGATGCTCCTGAATGTAATGCGATCCAGAACCGGGCCATAAGATACTTTTTAGGAGTCCATAAATACACACCAAAAGGGGCTATAGAAGGGAACATGGGGTGGGATTCTTGCTTGGTCAAGCAAAAAGGTGAAATGGTGAGGTTATGGAACCGCCTGGTCCAGCTGCCAAATGGCAGGGTGACTAAAAAGATTTTTAATTGGGACAGAGCACACGGTCATCCCTGGTCAAGAGAGATGTCTATGATTTTTTCTTCTACTGACTTGAGTATGATTTTTATGAACAATTTGCAGTGTAAGGTTCACATAATTAAAACAAAATTATCAACAATCCATCAGGATAAGTGGAAGGTGGAGATTTTGAAAAAACCTAAACTTAGAAAATATATTGCAATTAAAAATGAGTATTTTACTGAACCTTATGTAATGTTAAACTTAAAGAGAAGACGGAGGTCTCTGTGTGCCCAGTTGACGTCTGGCACCCTGCCATTGGCTGTGGAAGTGGGTAGATTCCAGGGTAAACCTGAGGAGGAGCGGTTGTGTGTTCTGTGTGATCTGGGAGTGGTGGAGGATGAATATCATTTTGTTTTTTATTGCCCTTTGTACACCACTTTGAGGAGGGCTTTATTTGAGAAAATTCAAATTGTAAACCCAGATTTGTTTTGGCAGTCTGAGAGCTGTATGTTGAGTTGTTTTTTTGTGGAGGACATCTTCGGTTTTGCAGGATTTTTGGAGAAGGCATGGCACCTGAGACAAAACACACTGTATCCTATATAATTGTATTTGAATTCACCTTGTTTTTCTGTTTATTTACATTGAGTACAGCTTGTGTTATATTACGTTTTATTGTATTTTCTTGTATTTTTCTTTTTTTTATGGCCATCTTGGTCTATGTCATTTGTTAAGTAATTGGTAAAGTATATTATTATATACTTATTGTTATGTGTATTGTAAGCCCATATGGGCTGGGCATACATCTGTATGTATAAGACACGAAAATAAAAAATATCAAATCAAAAATCAAATCAAATCAAATCAATAATAATAATAATAATAATAATAATAATAATAATAATAATAATAATAATAATAATAATAATAATAATAATAATAATAATAATAATAATAATAATAATAATAATAATAATAATAATAATAATAATAATAAACTTTATTTGTATAGCACCTTTCATACAGAAACTGCAGCTCAAAGTGCTTCACAACAGAAAAAAGACATAAGGCATAAAATGAGCACATAAAGTGCAGACATATAAAATCACAGTTTTTCACATTAGGATCTAACATCCCAACAGGCCACCTTGTTTATGGTTTGATTCAGTTTTAAATAGACAATAATAAAAAGAGTAAGATAAAATAGACAGAGTAAAATAGTGCAATAGTGCAGTGCAATAAAATTGTAGAATAGAATAGATTAAAAAAAATATATATATATTTTACAGTGCAATAAAATAGTTCTGGATTACTGTTCAACAGTTCAAAGTCGTCTTTACCTTCTCTGTTTGGTATCCACAGTTTAAAATATACTGTATATGCAATAAATATAAATAAATACGGTATTGTACATGTTATCATACAGCGTTATAATATATGCCGCTTGTTGTCGTTGTTTTAACTCGACATAATTTCCTTCCCCCTCCGTCTCCACCAGGGGGCGTTTCTCGGTGGCCAGGCGGTGCGACCAGCGCGGCAGCAAGCGGCCGGTGGCGGCCAAACACGTCAACAAGAGGCTGCTGCGGAGGGAGCAGGTGCTGCAGGAGGTCCGCGTGCTGCAAGCCCTGGACCATCCCAACCTGCTGAGGCTGCTGGACACCTACGAGACGGCAGCCAGCTACGTGCTGGTGCTGGAGATGTGAGGAGGGGTCTTCTTACAGCACATTACATTACATTACATTACATCCAGCTACGTGCTGGTGCTGGAGATGTGAGGAGGGGTCTTCTTACAGCACATTACATTACATCCAGCTATGTGCTGGTGCTGGAGATGTGAGGAGGGGTCTTCTTACAGTACATTACATTACATTACATTACATCCAGCTACGTGATGGTGCTGGAGATGTGAGGAGGGGTCTTCTTTTTTTTTTTTTTTTTTTTATTATTGCAAAACAAAATTGTTAAAAGTCAGTACTCAACACACAATGCATAATGAAACTAACAATTAAGGTGGCTAAAATGACATGCAAGTACAGAAACGGAAAACAAAAAAAGTATATAATAATATTTTACCGTATACAGTGTATATCCAACGAAATTACCAATTGTACCAATGTCTTATACAGGATATACTCCTAATACCTATTATCTAAAACCCTACACACATATGCTCCAGCTCGAACCCCCCCTCCCGGACCCCTCCTTGGATAGTACCTCCATTATCCCTCACTCCTAACCAGACACCACCATTATAAGCTAGCTTTTATTCTCTCCACCACTTCTAACCACATTGACATTTTGGATTCGATGAGTCCCAGAATTCTTGCTGTAGATATTTCTTGATAAATCACATCGAGATATGTAAGAAACCAAACCTTCCAGCACATTTTTTCCGGTTGAAACCAGCGTGATGCGATCAGTTTTTTAGCTACTGTGATACCCGATAAAACCAATCTCTTTAGCTGTGGATTTACTGCAAACTCAAAAACATCATTCAATAGTAATACAGAGGGGTGTACTGGTATATTCCAAGATACGAGTTTTGATAATTGATGGGTCACATCTTTCCAGAATGCCTTAACTGGTGGGCAGTCCCAATAAATGTGCATAAATGTTCCTTCGTCTCCATTTGTACATTGGGAGCATTTTGAGTCTTGTTTGAGACCCATTCTGTTCAGTCTTATAGGAGTCAAGTATGTCCTGTGAATATAGTTAAGATTGATTTGTTGATGGTCCGGGTTCCTTGATGTAAGACGGACATTTGCCCATGCTCCTTGCCAATCAAAGTCACTTTCCAGGTCTGGTATATCCCTCCTCCAGACAGAGTCTAGTTGGAGGGTTTCATACGAGGACGTTAGTAATTGATAATAAAAACCTGATACAAAACCTCTCGATGTCTCTCTTTCATAGAAGAATTTGTGGTATCTGTGGTGTTCAACTGGTATGTCTAATGGAACACCGTGAGACTTCAAACATAGCTGTAACTGTATGTAAAAAAGCCATGTGGACTCGGTGAGATTAAATTTTGTGCATATTTCTCCATAACTACAAAAACCCTGGTTGTTAAAAACATCCCCTAATGAGTGTATGCCTTGCTCTTCCCATATAGGGAATCTTATAGGACGTTTTTCAATTAAGAGTGCATTGTTATTGAATAAGGGAGTGTGATTGTGCCATTTTTGTGGGTTAGGATATTTTTTTTGTGTTTCACGCCATATCCGGATCGCATGGGTAATTATGGGGCCAAATTTCCGCTCACAGTGCTTGATTGGTAGTTTAGTGTGTGCTATGTCCTTCAGTCTATGTGGGGCTACTATGTTTTCTTCCAATTTTCTCCAGGATACTAATGCTTGGGGATCAAACCATATTGTCAATGGTCTTAATGTGTACGCCTTAAAATATTGGAAAAAATCTGGAACTGCCATGCCACCGTCTGCTTTATTTCTCTGTGCGGTGGATCTTTTTATACGTGGTGGTTTGTTATTCCAAATAAATTTGTATGTGGAGGAGTGTAATCTTTTCCAGTAACCCTCTGGAGGGGGTCTTCTTACAGCACATTACATTACATTACATCCAGCTACGTGCTGGTGCTGGAGATGTGAGGAGGGGAGCGGTTCTTCTTACAGCACATTTAGGGAGGTCCGATATTATTCATTCAAATGTAATATCGGAAATTATCTGTATCGTTTTTAAAAGAAAAAAAAACACAATTATATATATATATATATTATATTATTTTTTTTACATTTATTTAACCTTTATTTACCCAGGCAAGCAAGTAAGAACAAATTCTTATTTTTTTTATTGTCAAAAGTATGCATAATGTTGTGTTAATTCCACGACAAGAGATATGTAATGTTAATTACCTGAAATATCGGTACCCTAACTTTAAAAATTGTTAAAATCCTGAAAATGAATAAATATTCTATATGAATGGTGAGAGGACTGAAGTTAATAATGATATTCATGAAAAAAAATTGGAACAATTGAAACTGAGATCGCAGTTTTCGGCAAAGGGCTAAAGGTGTTATTTTTTTTTTATTTTTTAAAGGTTGACTCGAGGGTATTATATTATTATTATTATTATTATTATTATTATTATTATTATTATTATTATTATTAAAGCTCATCACATGGTAAACTGTAATGAACCACTGTTTGTGTCTCTGATGCGTCCAGGGCGGAGCAGGGTCGCCTGCTGGACTACATCGTGAGCTGGGGCAGCCTGACGGAGGAGAGGGTGGCTCTGTACCTGCGGGACGTCCTGGAGGCGCTGCACTACCTGCACGGCTGGAGGATAGCACACCTGGACCTCAAGGTGAGCGACACACTGTGTACCTGCGGGACCATAGATATATATAGAACACTAGATAGCTTGCCCGCGCTGCCGGCCAATGGAGAGCGACGTCACTGAACCGCCGCCATCTTGCCCAGGTCAGCCTTGAGTGAGAGTGAGTGAGCTGCACAGACAAAAATACTCATAACTCGCTGAAATATTGACGGATTTACAAACGGTTTGGTTTATTACAAGCATTATTAACGTGGCTATGATTCAAGCGGTTTGTAAAAAAAAACATCTTACATTTTTTTTTTTTTTATAAGTATGCAGTATCATAACTACATCTTTGATGTTTATAGCAAACCAACCCGTTTGTAAATCTGTCAATATTTCAGCGAGTTATGAGTATTTTTTGTCTGTGCAGCTCACTCACTCTCACTCAAGGCTGACCTGCGCAAGATGGCGGCGGTTCAGTGACGCTGGTGACTCCGCCTTAAGCTATCTAGTGTTCTATAGATATCTATGCGCTGCACTACCTGCACGGCTGGAGGATAGCACACCTGGACCTCAAGGTGAGCGACACACTGGTGGAAAATAGCCGGAGATAATAATTAATAATACATCCATTTTGTATAGCGCTTTTTTTACGAATGCTCAAAGACACTTTACAGAGCAAAATAAACAATACGGTTTTAGTAAAAACTGAAAAAAAAAATGCAATCATTTCTATTGCAGAACATGGTCTTTTCTCAAGCAGACAGATGTCAACACTGTAATCTGTGTTGCATGTACCTGACAAACTGAACTGTTTGTATTACAGTCATATTCCAACTTAACTGAATGCACATGTGTGTGTGTGGACTACTGTACTATTACAGGTATTGAAATGAACAATGCAACTGCCTTATATAAAAAAAAATTACATTTTTTTATATATATAAATAATTAAATATCGATACTTGTCGTCCATGTATCGATACAGTATCGCCACGCAAAGTATCGTGATACTACTACGTATCGCTATTTATCTCCACCACTAATGTTGTGTATGTCATAAATGTCATTATGAATTGAAAATGGGGGACCCTGATGTAAACAAGATGAAAGTCTTTCTTTGGTCTGCATCCCTTATTGTGTGTATTGAGCCGTACTGTATTGTACCCCATTCTGCAATCTGTTAATAAAGTTTTCAATCAATCAATCAATCTCTGAGGAAGGGAGCTGCCATTTTTTTTCCGAGGGAGTGGCCAGCTTATCCAGCTAACTTAACTAAACCTGCCTGGAGCACTGTTGCTATAGTGATTTAGCCAAACCTGCTTTGTGGAACCGAAAAGCCTGATTTACGTCAAGTTATCCTGAAGATTATCCGGCTAACTCAGTTAGCCACGTACGGGGGAACGGGGCCCTGGTCTGCATCCCTTATTGTGTGTATTGAGCCGTACTGTATTGTACCCCATTCTGCAATCTGTTAATAACATTTAATCAATCAATCAATCAATCAATCAATCAATCAATCAATCAATCAATCAATCAATCAAGTCAAGTCAAGTCAGCTTTATTTGTATAGCACATTTACAAATGAGTAAAAGCCAAACTAAAGTGCTTCACATGATAAAAACACATACAATGCAGAAACAAGTAAAAAAAAATAATAATTACAGAAACATTTATTGTACATTTACACACAAGACAATTTGATAAAAAGTCCAGAGTAACAGCGGACGTCGTATAAAGTGGCAGGCTAACTCTGGTCAAAGGCCAGGGGAAAGAGGTGCGTTTTGAGCAACAATTTAAAAGCCTATAGGCTCTGGGCAGATCTTACAGTATGTGGGGGGGGGGGGGGGGGGGGGGGGTGGCTGTTCCAGAGCCGGGGGGCAGCAGCAGCGAAGGCTCTGTCTCCCCTAGTTTTTAAGCCTGGTCCTAGGCACCTCCAGCAGCAGCTGGTCAGCAGACCTTAGGGCTCTGGATGGGGTGTGATGATGCAGGAGCTCAGCTAGGTACAGTGGAGCCAGCCAATCAATGTAACATACTCCCCCCCCCCCCCAGCCCGAGAACATGGTGGTGGAGCACGCCTCCTCCCAGCCCGTGGTGAAGCTGACGGACTTCGGTGATGCGGTCCAGCTGAGCCCCGCCTCCCCGTACGTCCACCCTCTCCTGGGGAGCCCCGAGTTCTCGGCCCCCGAGCTGGTCCTGGGTCAGCCCGCCGCCCTGACCTCCGACCTCTGGAGCGTAGGTCTGTAGGACAGCCGTCTGTGTCTAGAGGGCATTATTATTCAAGATTCAAGATTGTTTATCGTCATGTGCACAGTTAAACAGTTTGCCGTACAATGAAAATCTTACTTTGCTAGTCCGACTTTCACACAAAATCCCACAATACTTAATGCAAAAAATAAGGTAAAAATGTGTGCTGTCAGGCGATTAAAAAAATGTATCTAATTAATTACAGGATTTGTAATTAATTAATCTAATTAATCACATTTTAATCGCATAACCATTTTAGGCCTGATATTCTATATTCTATAATCATATTTCAAATGTCAGAATTCAGCAATGCAAATGAACCATTTAAAAAAAAAAGTATGTACAGTAAATGTGTATTCTACGTTCTTATGGAATGAATGAGATAAAAAAATTTATAATAATAATTTTCTTTATAAAATAAATTTGTAATACATTTTGAGTTCATTTTCATAACGCGATAATTTGCTGTGTAATTAATTAATCTAATTAACACGATAAACTGACAGCCCTAGTAAAAATAGATGTTTTTTTTATAAAGAAAATGGTATAAGATATATGTAAGGGATAATGTATAGCTACGAGGTCATTGTCGCAAAATAATTGACCGACACAGAGTTTAGAACACCGAGGCGCCTTGCAGAGGTGTTCTAAACGTAGTGAAGGTCAATTATTTTGCGACAATGACCGAGTATAGGCTATACATTATCCCACTTATTACATGGCTAACTTACTAACAATATACCTAATTCATTTTACACCATCGACAAGACGAGATCAAATGCAGACGCAGTTGTTCTGTGGCTCTGTCAGCCCAAATAAAGCTATTATTATCGCCGGCAGCCGGCAGGTGTGTCTGATTGCAGTGTGTGTCAGTGGGCTTGATTGCTCCAGCTGCGAACAGCGGTCTTTATTGCTCTGTTGCCCCTGGCAGCGGTCCGTTATCGAGTAATAACGGACCGCTGCTGAGCGCTATTGACCAATCACAATCAAGCATTTCGGTGAATGTTAAAACGCCATGTAATAAATATATATATATACAAGGCACAAGTGAGTAACATTTACGTTATTCAGTGTAGGATCCAGTAGTGTTTACAATATAAATAGGGGGGTGACAATGGGTCACAGCAGTTCCATTACGCTCATCATCTGCCATGCTACTAAAACATATGTACCATTAAAAAAAAAAGTGTAATTGTAATATGGGTGTATATACTGTATGTATATATAATGTATATAATATAAACAATTTGACTTTAATTGTTTTGAAACACATGGAACAACCCAGTTAATAAAAATAAAAAATAAACGATATGAAACAACCCAAACTAATTCCTCAGTGTTCTTCCCCCCCCCCCCCCCCCCCCCCCCCCCCCAGGGGTCGTGACCTACGTGCTGCTGAGCGGCGCCTCCCCCTTCCTGGACGAGAGCGTGGAGGAGACGTGCCTCAACATCTGCCGCCTGGACTTCAGCTTCCCCCAGGACTACTTCCAGGGGATCAGCGCCGCCGCCCGGGACTTCACGCGCCTCCTCCTCCAGGGGGCGCCGGGGGAACGTCCCTCGGCCGCCTCCTGCCTTCGCGAGCCCTGGCTCCAGCCTCGCCACGCCCAGCCCCAGCCGCCGCCACAGCAGAACCACCACACCGCCGCCGCCGTGCACCTGGACACCTCGCGCCTCGTCTCCTTCATCGAGCGGCGGAAACACCAGAACGACGTGCGCCCCGTCGCCGCCATCAAAGCCTTCCTCCACGGCCGCCTGCTCAACCACATCTGATGGCGTTGGGAGAACCGTTAGCGACACAGCAACCCGTAGATTTGTCGGTGGACTACCTGGTGAATACCGGTGGTGTGTTACTAGTGGACTGCCTGTGAAGCGCCAGTGCACTGCCATTGTGGAGCGCCAGTGTGCCACGGGTGGATACTGGTCGACTACCAGTGAATCACGAGTGAACAGACAGTGAACAGACAGTGAACCGCTAGTGAGCCACCAGTGAACCGCTAGTGAGCAGCATGTTCCAGCATGACGTCCTCTCTCCGTTGCAGCGGTCTCGGCGGCGTGGTGGATGACGCGCGGGCCCACGATGTGCACCTCGGTTCCAGGTGTGGTTGGGGCGGCATGCGGGGGAAACGCCGCGAGGGTCACCAGACGATCCTCCATCATCGATGATCACGCTCTCTCCCTCGTGATCTCAGAAAAGTCCTGCGATCTTCTCCTCCTTTACGAAGCCACAGAAAAGTCCTGCGATCTTCTCCTCCTTTACGAAGCCACAGAAAGGTCCTGCGATCTTCTCCTCCTTTAGGAAGCCACAGAAAGGTCCTGCGATCTTCTCCTCCTTTACGAAGCCACAGAAGAGTCCTGCGATCTTCTCCTCCTTTAGGAAGCCACAGAAAGGTCCTGCGATCTTCTCCTCCTTTACGAAGCCACAGAAGAGTCCTGCGATCTTCTCCTTCTTTAGGAAGCCACAGAAAGGTCCTGCGATCTTCTCCTCCTTTACGAAGCCACAGAAAGGTCCTGCGATCTTCTCCTCCTTTAGGAAGCCACAGAAAGGTCCTGCGATCTTCTCCTTCTTTACGAAGCCACAGAAAGGTCCTGCGATCTTCTCCTCCTTTACGAAGCCACAGAAAGGTCCTGCGATCTTCTCCTCCTTTACGAAGCCACAAAAAGTCCTGCTGCTGCTGCTGCTGCTGACTGACTGACTTCTCTCTGCTGATGAAGATTCCTTTGGTATCCATTCTCCGATCAATGTTGTTTTTCCAAGAGATTCTGACACTCTCTTTGGACCTTTCCCGTTACCTGCCCTACTCCCAAGCTTCCCTCGACTCCTTGGCATATTGTCATTATATGCCTGCACAACAACAACAACAACAACAACAACAACAACAACAACAACAAAAAGTACTGTTTGAATCCTGTTTGAGATCTCAAACGTTGACCTAGCAGGGAGAGAACCAAGCTTTCTCAACAACAGAAAAAAAGAGCCAGCGTGAGCAAGTCTTGTGTTTTTGGACAGTGTTAAATAGAAAAATAAAAGAGTTAACAATACTGTATAATAGACAAAAGAGGAATTTCAGGTCGCTTCCGGGTTGAATATATACGAAGAGAAACGTGTTTGTTTTTGTAACAAGAGATTACTTTTTGTAAAAGAAAAATGTACAGTGCGGTGAACAGAGAAATGTCTTTATGCGTAGCGAGAGCGACAGGAAGCGAGGATGAATGCGGTGTGTGAAAGCAACGTGGCTCCCACCAGCAGGGGGTGCCACGTTTTTAACGAGCGCTACACTCCTGGAACAAGACGACGCCTCCGTTCAGTGTTTTCCACCAACACACCGTAGTTCAGTTCAACGCAATAGTTTTGCTCGGCGTACGAACCCCCAATACTGTATTGGGGGGGTGAAGAATTTAACTATTTCAGTAGAAATAGACGGGCAAATAAACAAAAAATAAGAAGAAGTAAATAAATGCTATCTGGAAAAGCTCCTCAAGAGTTCTAAAGGCATCCGCCTTACTTTGTAAATAAAGTGTTCCTGCCTTCCATTCTCATTTTGAAGAATTTGTCTCGAACGAAAAGAAGAAAGAAAGATTTTGCAGAGTATTCGGCTGCGTTCACACTGCAGGCCTTAGTCCTCAATTCTGATGTATTGCTCAGATCTGATTATTTAGTTTGATCATAATTTCTTTTAAATGTGGCCAATATTAGATTCCAGAGTGAACTTGTCACACTCCTGAACTTGACGATAAAAGAAGATGGACGTGAGAGACTGTGACGAATGTCACTCTAGAGCAGGGGTATTCAAACGTTTTTATACCACGACCCCATTTTATTTAGTATTTTCTTTGGCGACCCCACACTTAATGTATCGCTTAATTTCAACATGGAATTAAGGAATATCAAAATAAAAGCACACATTGTTGAACTTGATCATGCATATTTATTAGAAAATGTTATTACAGCACTATGTTATCAATACAAAATAAACAATACAATAGCCAAAATATGTTGCCAGAACATAAAAATATATATCGATTTTTGCCAATGCGGCCCCACTGTCACCTACCCGCAACCCCACTTTCGGTCGCGACACGTAGTTTGAGAACCGCTGATCTAGAGTGACGTAAAAAGTCACATGACTTGTTCAGACTGAGGTTGCATTGCAAAAAAAAATATATATATATATATATATATCTGACGTGTATCTGATTTAGGAGGAACCACATAAATGTGAAAGTGGTCCCAAATCAGAATTGAAAAAATATCAGATTCCATGTGATTTGTGCTGTTGTTCACACTGTCGTGAATAAAAACTGATCTGGAGTCAGATTCCATGTGACGTGTGCTGTTGTTCACACTGTCAAACAAAACAGATCTGAGTCACAAAAAATAAATCAAGATTCGAGCCACGTTTGCCTGCAGTGTGTGAACGTAGCCGGTCGGTGGATGAGTGGCGTAGAGACTGTGACACACTGGGCACGAGTTTGGGGACAATAGCATGGCGACTCGTTGTCCATATATATATATTCTATTGTATATTTTGCCATGTTTTACATTCAAGTCCTGTTGTGAGGAGCGGTGCCCTGTAACTCTGACCAGAAATGTCGCCGGGTGTATCACAGTCTTTCGGGGGGGGGGGGGGAATCCCCGAAATGTCCCCGCGTCTCGATTTTCACCATGAACAAACCGCTACTATAAATGCACTCGTATTTTACGTCGATTCTCATGTGCAATGTTGCAGCTTTAAGGTTTTTATGCAACTATTTATGAAGACTTGTGTTGTAGTCGTACTTTAAAAAGGCATGTACGTACCTGGTACTGCGATAGTCGTCTGTATTGTGTTATCTCTTATGTATTAAGTTCAGTATTAATCTTTTTACCCCCCCCCCCCCACCCCCCACCCACAAAACGAGAAGGGGTTTTCAGAAATAATGTATACAATTTTTTTTTTATCTATATTATATAGGCACTTACGATTTGAGTTTGGCATTGTTTTCCGATTTTATTTTATTTTCTGTAACTATACCAAAGTTTACTATGCTTTACCTTTTTCCCCCTCTATAATGTGTTATTATGATTTATCATGTTAAGTTATGGAAAAACCCACACTGAACCTAGAGGGTATGAGTGTTTACATTGGTTCAATGTGGCTTTATTTATTCCCGTTGTAATAAATTGTTTGGTGGTTTATTGCTGAAAAAAAGAAAAGAAGTGAACATTTTAAAGATTTCATTTGTTCCCCCTAAGCTGTGCAGAAAGTGCTGATTGCTGTGTGAATTTGTTTGCCTTTAGTAGATAGATACCGGTCTGTGTTGGTACTAGTTCTAGCATCTTGGTCTAACTTTTTACAGATTCACATTTTCACCAAGCAATAGGGCTGGGAAATTATCTCTGGTGTTGATCTTCTTCACAGACTTGGAATAATTGGATATTATTCTTTATGGGGGGAACTGGAAACCCTCAAACGTGTACTACCCAACATTTTTAAATCGACCATGGTAACCCCTCCGAGAGAGAGATCCAGCAGCGCTAACTTTTATCTTTGATAGGAGAGATATTCTTTGTACTCATTTGAATGAGTTGACGTGTCGAGAGTTTAGAAGTTGTCCGAATGTGGCGTCCGTTTGTTCTTATAAGTGCCAGTGAAGTGATTGGATCTGGAGGAGAGAGGAGGCGGAAGGAATAACTGAAATAGTTTGTTGTTTTTCCTCTTATTTGCAGATCTGCGGACCTCTTGACACAGGAGTCAGGGTTGAAGGACTCGGTCTGTACAGAGTCCCAGGTCTCTCACTTCATGTCCTTTTTTTATTTATTGCTCCGGGTCTCCACTTTTCCAAAAGCTTCTCAGCCTCAAAGCGATCTTAGTTTCCACGCGACTAACCTTAATTTATTCAGTGGCCTTGTCTCCACTAGCCAGGGTTTAGCCATGCTGTGGCCTCGTCTCCACTAGCCAGGGTTTAGCCGTGCTGTGGCCTCGTCTCCACTAGCCAGGGTTTAGCCGTGCTCTGGCCTCGTCTCCACTAGCCAGGGTTTAGCTGTGCTGTGGCCTCGTCTCCACTAGCCAGGGTTTAGCCGTGCTGTGGCCTCGTCTCCACTAGTCAGGGTTTAGCTGTGCTGTGGCCTCGTCTCCACTAGCCAGGGTTTAGTCGTGCTGTGGCCTCGTCTCCACTAGCCAGGGTTTAGCCGTGCTCTAGCCTCGTGTCCACTAGCCAGGGTTTAACCATGCTGTGGCCTTGTCTCCACTAGTCAGGGTTTAACCATGCTGTGGCCTTGTCTCCACTAGCTAGGGTTTAACCATGCTGTGGCCTCGTCTCCACTAGCCAGGGTTTAGCCGTGCTGTGGCCTCGTCTCCACTAGCCAGGGTTTAGCCGTGCTGTGGCCTCGTTTCCACTAGCCAGGGTTTAACCGTGCTGTGGCCTCGTCTCCACTAGCCAGGGTTTAACCGTGCTGTGGCCTGTCTGGCACACAGTGAGCGTCTCCATTGTCTTTAGAACATGGACAAACCTGGCTGGACCCCGGCTGAGACAGACATCTTTCACAACCTGGCCAGACCTGGCTGGGACTGTTCATCATGGTTTAGCTTGTGCACCACAGTTGTTGGTGTGAATTTTGTAAGGTTGCCTAGCAACCGGAGAGTTTACCAGAAACGCAATGGAGACACAAACCCAACCATACCATACCATGCTAGACCATGGCTAGCCCCAGCCAGGCTGAACATGAGCTAATGGAGACACAAACCCAACCATACCATACCATGCTAGACCATGGCTAGCCCCAGCCAGGCTGAACATGAGCTAATGGAGACACAAACCCAACCATACCATACCATGCTAGACCATGACTAGCCCCAGCCAGGCTGCACACAGCTAACGGAGACACAAACCCAACCATAACATACCATACCATGCTAGACCATGACTAGCCCCAGCCAGGCTGATCACAGCTAATGGAGACACAAACCCAACCATACCATGCTAGACCATGGCTAGCCCCAGCCAGGCTGAACACAGCTAATGGAGACACAAACCCAACCATACCATGCTAGACCATGACTAGCCCCAGCCAGGCTGATCACAGCTAATGGAGACACAAACCCAACCATACCATGCTAGACCATGGCTAGCCCCAGCCAGGCTGAACACAGCTAATGGAGACACAAACCCAACCATACCATGCTAGCCCATGGCTATAGCCCCAGCCAGGCTGAACACAGCTAACGGAGACGAGGCAGAACACACACACCTGGGAGCTACCTTCAGCTGGCGCTCCACCATAGTCTTCTACCGTTGCATCTCCCAAGAGGCGCTCGTCAGCTGGAGTAATTTGGGCTTACGCATTTGCTCGAGGGCACCATCGAACACGACCGTCGAAGGCGGGTACCGTATCATTATTATTACCCATTCACTGCTAATCGAGGAATCTATCCGGCAACCCTGTCTGTCGCGATAGGCGGACGGAGATGGTTTTCATGCCGAGATGCTTTTTCTGCCCTGGTGTTTATGTACAGAGTGGGAGGGGCCAGAGCCCCCACATGTCAACCTCATGATAACAGAGAGGGAGGGGCCAGCACCCCACATGTCAACCTCATGATAATAACAGAGAGGGAGGGGCCAGAGCCCCCACATGTCAACCTCATGATAAGAGCGAGGGAGGGGCCAGCACCCCCACATGTAAACCTCATGATAATAACAGAGAGGGAGGAGCCATAGCCCCCACAGGTAAACCTCACGATAACAATGTCATATTTTATACATAACAGTACAAACTGCAGCAACATCATTCTGAATGTCCTCCTACGACTTGTTTTTACGTTTGCATGTATATTTCTTTGTACAGAAAAATTATGTTTACACATTAACTATGTGTTGTAAATATTTTATTTTGTCCTCCGTTGTTTTTGCCATTAAAAACGTACAAGGAACAACCATCCTCTGCCGCTTTGTGTCGTGTGATATTAATCCGACTTCCTTTGTTGTAGTTTGTTTGTAGATTATTTGATGGTATTTCTGCGATATTAACACAATGACTGCCAATGACAATAGCAAAATCCTTAGCAGCTGACGCCATCACTGTAAACGGTGGGTGTCGCTCACCTTGTTTGCAGGGCTATAACTATTTAAATATTATAGCTATATATGCAATACTATGGCCCATTTGACATCGGGTATCTATCGTTCAAGATGTGGAAAAGTAATATTCTTTCTTTCTAATATACTTATATAAGTATAGTTTTAGAGTGGTCTAGGATAATTCCTGGAACACTAGTAATATGCCGCAACGCATATTATACTTAATCCATTGGCATTTCGTCCCTATACACACTACAATTAAAAATTCAAATGCATATGATCGGTATATATTATGTTCCATCATGCATGCAGGAAATGGGGGGGAGGGTCGTTTATGATTAATTGATTGTCAATAACGGCATTCGTTAGTACAACAGCATACGTTGATCAGAGCGATGGCAATGATGGCAATGGACAATCAAGCTGAAATTAACATTCGATTGCTCTTACCTCTGGCCGATGAGACTGCAAAAAGAATATTCCAATTATTTGATTGCCATCTGCTAGATCGTATGTCCATAAGCCCCAAAAGCATAATGATTCTGGCGTCCCGAAGGCGATTCAATGCAATCGAGTGTGTATCTTGATCCACGTTACAAGATAACTCCGCCCGGAAGACATTCACTGACGCACAGAGTCAAGCTTCCTTCAGAAAGTAAGTGCAACATCGGCTGCATACCACCAGACGGCGGTATCGGACCGTTGCGATCTCAGACAGAGTGCCAAACATTCCACACAGCAGGATGAATTATGAATGGAAATAGCGAATAAAAGAAATAACGATCCAATAACGAGTTTACTCGAAACTGCCCTGGTCAGGGTCACCAACAACCTACCGATGGCGGCTGATGCTGGCTCTCCTTCCCTCCTCATCCTCCTTGACCTCACACCAGCTTTCGACACCGTCGATCATGACATCCTCCTTCACCGGCTTCAATCCACCATCAGACTTTCAGACTCTGTCCTTGATTGGTTCAGATCTTACCTCACCGGAAGAACGGAATATGTCTCCTTGGGAGAGGCAAGGTCTGACACCCATCATGTCACCTGTGGTGTCCCACAAGGATCAGTCCTCGGCCCCACCGTATTCACCCCCCATGGCTCTGTCATCAGCCGGTATGGAATATCATTCCACTGCTACGCTGATGACACCCAACTCTACCTAAAAATAAACCCTACCCCATCCACAGTTCTGCCATCTTCCACGCTGACCACATGCCTGGAGGAGACCAAGGCGTGGATAAAGCACAACTTCTTACAGTTAAACAGTTCTAAAACTGAAGCCATTATTATTGGCACCCCACACCAGGTTCGCTCATCCACCATCACCACCATCACCACCATCACCTTTTCCGGCCAAAACATCACCCTGTCACCAACAATAACCAACCTAGGGGTAAAAATTTACCCTCACCTGACCTTTGAGGCGCACATAAATCAAGTATACAAAAACTTTTTCTACCACCTTAGGAACATCGCCAAACTTCGCCCCTCACTCACTCTGTCAGATGCCGAAAAGCTCATCCACGCCTTTGTTTCCTCCATGCTGGATTACTGCAATGCACTCCTCATCGGGATCCCTAGCAAGAACATCCAAAGGCTACAATGTATCCAAAACAGCGCTGCTAGGATCCTGATGAGAGTGCGGAAATACCACCACATCACTCCCATCCTCAAGTCCCTTCACTGGCTCCCTGTCTCACTCAGGATTGAGTTCAAAGTCTCCCTGCTCACCCACAAATGCCTCTACGGAAACGCCCCCCTATACCTCAAAGAACTCATCACCCCTCACTCCTCCTCTCGACATCTCCGCTCTGGCCAGGCAAACCTCCTCCAGCGCCCAAGGACCAATCTCTGCACTATGGGAGATCGGGCTTTTTGCTCTTCCGCTCCCAGTCTGTGGAATGCTCTCAATGACTACCTGAGAGCACCACAGACTGTGGATGCTTTCAAGAAAGGCCTCAAAACTCACCTTTTTAGTAGAGCCTTCTGTTGACTTTTTATCAAATTTTTAGCTCCACACATTTTATGTTCTTTTACCAATTTCTTTTATGAGTTTTATTTATTCTATGTTTCTCTATGTTATTCTATGTTTAGCCTTGCCTATTTTTATATTCTTTCTTTCCTTTATTCTCGCTAGTTTTTAAGTTCTTTTAACTGTAGCGCTTTGAGATTTGCCCCGCAACTGTAAAGCGCATTACAAATATAATCTATTATTATTATTATTATTATTATTCATTCACCCATAGCGGAGGCGAACCAAGTGTCTTGCTCAAGGACACTTCGACACGCTGCCTGGGTGGAGCGGGAATCGAACCGGGAACCTTCCGATGACCAGACGACCGCTCTACCTCCTGAGCCACTGTCACCCCCAAACAACTCAACTTGAGTTTGATATTTGATGTGTCAGATTTGTGTGAAATTATTGAGTTCTTGTCCTGCACGTGATAAGCGTGCAGTTACGCCCAAAAACAGATCAGCGTGAAAGAAAGCCTGAAAACCAGAATCACAGTGATTTTAAGTAGGGATGTTCGATATTGGCTTTTTTACCGATATCCGATATACCGATATTGTCCAAACTCTTAATTACCGATACCGATACATGCAAGGTCCCCCCCTTTTACATTACATATCTTGTTGTGGAATTAACACAACATTATGCATACTTTTGACAATAAAATAAGAATTTGTTCTTACTTGCTTGCATGGGTAAATAAAGGTTAAATAAATGTTAAACGATACCGATAATTTCCGATATTACTGAAGGGCCTATTTCTCAAAAAAAATATCACAAACTTGTTTAAATCTGAGTTAGTGAGCACTTCTCCTTTGCCGAGATGATCCATCCACCTGACAGGTGTGGCATATCAAGATGCTGATTAGACGGCATGATTAATGCACAGGTGTGCCTTACTTAGGTCACAATAAAAGGCCACTCTAAAATGTGCAGTTTTATCAGACAGCACAGGTTTACACCAAAACTGGTCTCTGAGCTGTCATGTGAAAGAGAGTGTGTGTCTATGCGTGTGGGTGTGTGTGTGTGGCTATAGGTGTTTGTGTGTGTGTATAAGTGTGTGTTTGTGTGATCACTCAGTGGGTAACAAAAGGTAATTTAGTCACACTCTACTCAACGGGTTTTCAACCTACATGGGGGGGGGGGGGCTCTTTCTCTCTGAGAAACCTGTATGATGTCACAATGTGGTCTGCTCTCAACTAGCCATTATGAATAATGCTATAATAATGTTGAATAACCATTAATAATCAATCAAAAATACACTACAGTATCAAATGTATTGGCCATATGAATAAAATTGTTACTTCATACTGTTTTTGGGGATTTGTACTTTACTCGACTATTATTAGGTTTGTATACTTGTACTTTTACTGAATTACATTTCAGAGAAAAAAAACATACTTTTTACTCCTTACATTTAAAATGCAGACCTACAAAGTACAAAGTACCAATCTTGCAGGTCCAACCATTTTAATTAGTATATTTGTTTCTCTGGCCGAACTGACGTTAACGTTATTAATCCGCACTTTATTTAAAAACAGCCAATCAATTCCCCATCAATGGAAAATGAACCCGCCCATACCCATGCTGATTGGTCCTTGTGCAAAACTAGAAAGCAGGGATCTTTGATTAAACACCTGCTATCAGAAGAATACAGTAAAACGTTAGTACTTAAGTACATTTAAAAGTAGAAACTTTTTTACTTTTACTCAAGTGTGTTTTTAGCCAGATACTTGACTTTTACTTGAGTACGATTTTGAGACGGTATACGCATACTTTCACTTAAGATAGAAAGTACAATACATTAAGATAGAAAGTTAGGGTTAGGGTTATGGTACACCTATAGCCACACACACACACACACACCCACACGCATAGACACACACACACTAACACACACTCTCTTTCACATGACAGCTCAGAGACCAGTTTTGGTGTAAACCTGATTAACGACACACACACACACACGCACGCACACACACACACACACACACACACACACACACACACACACACACACACACACACACACACACACACACACACACACACACACACACACACTAGTTCATGTGGCAGACATTAAGACTCACACACTTTCAGCCATCAGAAACCCACCCACCCAGTTGGCCAGTAGTAATAGCCAATCACAGAACAAGCTTAGACCCGGGTTGGGGGCTTAAAAGCCACTCGTATTGAACAGTAAGACACACAGTTTGACCGAGACTGTTGTCATGGAGGGACCTATTGTTTGCTGTGCTGTGAAACCTGTGCTTTGTCTGCTCAATAAATCACCTTTTCATCAATTGAGCCATTGCCTCTGAAACCAATCTCCAGTTTGAATTATTCCTGGAAACCAGCGCTCTCTACTCACTAAATATACTTCAAGTACGAAGTACAATTACTCAAGTACTTTACACCCCTGGTTATGAACTTTGTGCATGTTTGGAAATGGGTGTGGGTACACCAACACGTGTGACACTGTACGCATGTGTCTGTGTCTGTGGAAGGAGGAACATGATCTCTTATCAGGTGTGAAATCCGCTCTACTTTTGGTAGAAGCAACAGCTATTTTGCGTGAAACCACAGCAACTCTCTGACCACAGCAGTCCTTCTCACGACACGTTCAGCCCAGTCACGGTCCTCGAGCACAGCGTGATATTGATGTTGTATGTTCCGTTAACATTGGCGTTTTTGTGACATTTTCTGTGATATTTCTTTTTGTTTGTAATACTATATCTGCAATGAATCTCACATCATAAATGACTGAGGGCGAGATTAGAAAGATGTATACATAAGATGATACATAACAGTATCATTATGGTAATTTACTATAACATAACAGTATCATTATGGTAATTTACTGGAACATAACAGTATCCATATGGTAATTTACGGTGACATAACATCATAATTATGGTAATTTACTATAACATAACAGCATAATTATGGTAATTTACTGTGACATAACAGCATACTTATGGTAATTTACTGTGACATAACAACATAATTATGGTCATTTACTGTGACATAACATCATAATTATGGTCATTTACTATAATATAACATCATAATTATGGTAATGTTCTGTACACATAACATCATAATTATGGTAATTTACTGTAACATAACAGTATGATTATGGTAATTTACTGGAACATAACAGCATACTTCTGGTAATTTACTGGAACAGAACAGTATCATTATGGTAATTTACTGGAACATAACAGTATCATTATGGTCATTTATTGTGACATAACAGCATGATTATGGAAATGTACTGTAACATACCAGCATAATTATGGTAATTTACTGTGACATAACATCATACTTATGGTAATTTACTATAACATAACATCACATTTATGGTCATTTACTGTGACATAACATCATACTTATGGTAATTTACTATAACATAACAGCATAATTCTGGTAATTTACTGTGACATAACTGCATAATTATGGTAATTTACTGTGACATAACAGCATAATTATGGTAATTGACTGTAAAATAACAGCATCGTTTTGGTAATTTACTGTAACTGTGTGCCCCCATTCATTTGTATCATCTGGTGTGACGTTAAACTGATGCACAATACTCTCAATTACTTTCTAATCCGTAAAGAATAATAATAATAATAGCTTAATTTCATATAGCGCCTTTCAAAAGACCCAAGGTCGCTTTACATAGGGGGGGGGGGGGGGGGGGGGGATAACAAAAGTAACAAACATAGTGGACAGACACAACATACAACATACAAGTGAGAAATGAGGGGTTAATAAAGGCCAAGTTGAAGAGGTGGGTTTTGAGCAGTTTTTTTAATGAGTCCAGAGTTGGGGCGTTGCCGAGTTGAATAGTCATTTGATTTAATGTTGATTTATTTTACTGGAAGGTAAAGGCCCCTCATTTATTTGCATGATCTAGTGTAAGTGACTTATTCCAAGCCTGCTGTACCATTCTTCTCCTGTACCTGTATGTCTTCTACTACCTGTACCTCCCCCTCCCCCATCCTGCTATGATGCCTGAATTTCCCCAAGGGGATCAATAAAGGTATATCTTATCTTATAATGTCCCTGAACTGCTTTCACCGTCTACAACCCTACACTGTAATCATAACTGCCTACCTCATACATAGTCTACCCCAGTCGCGGACTGGGACCATAATTCCTACCGGGAATTTTACTCAGGCAGGCCAGGCCAGGCCCATACCCACCCAATATCAGCATCCAAATCATCCATCAGACTTATAGCTGTTCTATTTCATGGTCAGGTTCCAACAAACTGTCTCCTTTAACTCCCAGGAGTACATCCAATAAAGTGATCAAGTGATCAACATCCGGAGTTTCCACGTCAATTTCAATGTCCATCTGATTCAAAACTCGTGTAGTAACACCTCTGATTGCGCCCCGCTTTCGTCTCATTCTTTAAATTTTTGTCCGACGTTCGTCTTCACCCATTCTAGAGCTATCCAAAACGTTCATATCTCCCGGGTTTCGGCAGTTGATCTCATCATGATTTAAATTAATAGGCTTGTTTGAGATTGGCGACTGGCGAGGCCTGCGCAGGCGCACTGCATCGCGCTGTGAAAAAGGAGCACTTGACACATGACTAAGACTAAAACTAAAATGAAAATACCTGCCAAAATTAACACTGCTCTACTCTACTCTACTCTACTCTACACTACTCTACTCTACTCTACTCTACACTACTCTACTCTACTCTACTCTACTCTACTCTACTCTACTCTACTCTACTCTACTCTACTCTAATAACACTACTCTACTCCTCTAACCTACTCTACTCTACTCGCTACTCTACA
The DNA here is from genome assembly GCF_963971535.1 of Notolepis coatsorum. Classification (NCBI taxonomy): domain Eukaryota; kingdom Metazoa; phylum Chordata; class Actinopteri; order Aulopiformes; family Paralepididae; genus Notolepis; species Notolepis coatsorum. Next base: position 138,356,706 of record NC_140166.1, on the reverse strand, counting down.
TTACTCTACTCTACTCTACTCTCTACTACTCTACTCTACTCTCTACTCTACTCTACTCTACTCTACTCTACTTGACTCGACTCTACACTACTCTACTCTACTCTACTCTAATAACACTACTCTACTCTACTCCTCTAACCTACTCTACTCGCTACTCTACATTACTCTACTCTACTCTACTCTCTACTACTCTACTCTACTCTACTCTCTACTCTACTCTACTCTACTCTACTCTACTTGACTCGACTCTACACTACTCTACTCTACTCTACTCTCTACTCTACTCTACTCTACTTGACTCGACTCTACACTACTCTACTCTACTCTACTCTAACCTACTCTACTCTACTCTAAACTACTCTACTCTACACTACTCTACTCTACTCTACTCTACTCTACTCTACTCTACTCTACTCTACTCTACTCTACTCTAATCTAATCTACTCTACTCTAACCTACTCTACTCTAACCTACTCTACTCTACTCTAACCTACTCTACTCTACTCTACTCTACTCTAACCTACTCTACTCTAACCTACTCTACTCTACTCTACTCTACTCTACTCTAACCTACTCTACTCTACTCTACACTACTCTACTCTACTCTACTCTACTCTAACCTACTCTACTCTACTCTAAACTACTCTACTCTACACTACTCTACTCTACTCTACTCTACTCTACTCTAACCTACTCTAACCTACTCTACTCTAATCTACTCTACTCTACTCTACTCTAACCTACTCTACTCTAACCTACTCTAACCTACTCTACTCTACACTACTCTACTCTACTCTACTCTACTCTAACCTACTCTACTCTAACCTACTCTACTATACTCTAACCTACTCTACTCTACTCTACTCTAACCTACTCTACACTACTCTACTCTACTCTAACCTACTCTGCTCTACTCTACTTTAACTTACTCTACTCTACTCTACTCTAACCTACTCTACTCTACTCTAACCTACTCTACTCTACTCGACTCGACTCGACTCTACTCTACTCTACTCTAACCTACTCTACTCTAACCTACTCTACTCTACTCTAACCTACTCTACTCTACTCTAACCTACTCTACTCTAACCTACTCTACTCTACTCTAACCTACTCTACTCTACTCTAACCTACTCTACTCTAACCTACTCTACTCTACTCTAACCTACTCTACTCTACTCTACACTACTCTACTCTAACATACTCTACTCTACTCTACTCTACTCTAACCTACTGTACTCTACTGGAACCTACTCTACTCTACTCTACTCTACTCTAACCTACTCTAACCTACTCTACTCTACTCTACTCTACTCTAACATACTCTACTCTACTCTACTCTACTCTAACCTACTGTACTCTACTGGAACCTACTCTACTCTACTCTACTCTACTCTACTCTAACCTACTCTACTCTACACTACACTACTCTACTCTACTCTACACTACTCTACTCTACTCTAACCTACTCTACTCTACTCTAACCTACTCTACTCTACTCTACTCTAACCTACCCTACTCTACTCTACTCTAACCTACTCTACTCTACTCTAACCTACTCTACTCTACTCTACACTACTCTACTCTACTCTACTCTAACCTACTCTACTCTACTCTAACCTACTCTACTCTACTCTACTCTACTCTAACCTACCCTACTCTACTCTACACTACTCTACTCTACTCTACTCTACTCTACTCTACTCTACACTACTCTACTCTACTCTACTCTACTCTACTCTACTCTACTCTACTCTACTCTACTCTACTCTAACCTACTCTACTCTACATTACTCTAACCTACTGTACTCTACTCTACACTACTCTACTCTACACTACTCTACTCTACTCTACTCTACTCTACTCTACTCTACACTACACTACTCTACTCTAACCTACTCTACTCTAACCTACTCTACTCTACTCTAACCTACACGAACCTACTCTACTCTACTCTACTCTACTCTACCCTACTCTACTCTAACCTACTCTACTCTACTCTACACTACTCTACTCTACTCTACTCTAACCTACTCTACTCTACTCTAACCTACTCTACTCTACACTACTCTACTCTACTCTACTCTACTCTACTCTACTCTACTCTTTTTTTCACGACTTCACGACTCACACGACAGTGTGAGTCACCCACAAATAATATGGAATCTGACTCCAGATCAGTTTTCTTCACAACAGTCACAGTGTGAGCGGCACAAATCACATGGAATCTGACTCCAGATAAGTTTTCTTCACAACAGCATGAGCGGCACAAATCACATGGAATGTGATCTTTTCAATTCTGATTTGGACCACTGTCATACAGTATGTGGTCCTGAATCAGATACAGGTCCGATTTGCTACTAAAACGGTTAACCCTTTCACTGCCACATGACAGCCGGTTAACCCGGCGACCGTCGGTTGTGTGATAGTAAAGGGTTAACCTTTTGTCGTGTCGCAGTGAAAGGGTTAAACCATAAACTGTGACTTCAGTGTCCTCCATGTTTACATCCATCATCAATTTTTTTTTTTTTTTTTTTTTTTTTTGTCAACGAACGGCCCACTACTAGGCTGAGACATCGGCCCATTGGTACTGACTGACACTGGGCTGGCCCAATCACATCTCTTACTAAGCACCCCCCCCCGCCAGTCGTGCAGGTATATGACTGAGAGGGGGGCTGGTACATGACTGAGATGGGGCTGGTACATGACTGAGACGGGGCTGTGGTACATGACTGAGAGGGGGCTGGTACATGACTGAGAGGGGCTGGTACATGACTGAGAGGGGGCTGTGGTACATGACTGAGAGGGGGCTGTGGTATATGACTGAGAGGGGGCTGTGGTACATGACTGAGAGGGGGCTGGCTGGTACATGACTGAGAGGGGGCTGGTACATGACTGAGAGGGGGCTGGTATACATGACTGAGAGGGGGGCTGGTATACATGACTGAGAGGGGGCTGTGGTACATGACTGAGATGGGGCTATGGTACATGACTGAGATGCTGGCTGGTACATGACTGAGAGGGGGCTGGTACATGACTGAGAGGGGGCTGGTATACATGACTGAGAGGGGGGCTGGTATACATGACTGAGAAGGGGCTGTGGTACATGACTGAGATGGGGCTATGGTACATGACTGAGATGGGGCTGTGGTACATGACTGAGAGGAGGCTGGTACATGACTGAGACGGGGCTGGTACATGACTGAGAGGGGGCTGGTACATGACTGAGAGGGGGCTGGTACATGACTGAGAGGGGGCTGGTACATGACTGAGAGGGGGCTGGTACATGACTGAGAGGGGGCTGGTACATGACTCAGATGGGGCTGTGGTACATGACTGAGAGGGGGCTGGTAGATGACAGAGGGGGCTGGTATACATGACTGAGAGAGGGCTGGTACATGACTGAGAGGGGCTGGCTGGTACATGACTGAGAGGGGCTGGTACATGACTGAGAGGGGGCTGGTACAATGTATTGGGCATCATTGTAGGTCAAACCATTAAAAAGTTAATTTCCACGGCAGCCATTTTGGATTTTGGTCTCTCACAAATTTCCCCCGCCTTTTTAAAAAATCCATTGAGAAACGAATGGACTAGGACCATATCGTATCATCATAATATTATTTTTTAAATCATTAGGATAAGGGTTCCCTTGATAAAGATGCATGAAAAGGCTGTATAATATACAACACCAGTAGCTCAACTGCAAAAACTGCTTTTTTATTTGATTAGATTTATTTGGAAATTAAAAACACATCATAAAAACAAATGATCTTGACCAATTTGTATTCCTGAGGATATCACCTAAAAGCATTCATTAACAAGCATTAACACTTATTTCCAAGGTGGTCCTCGATGGAAGACATAAAAACACAGCACATTATAGCCTACTCAACTGAAAAATTTTCCTCAACTGCAAAAATGTATGCCTACTTATGTATTAGTCTACAGGGAAAAACACATTCACAACAGGCAGCAAAGTTTGTTTTCAGCCAAGTATGGTAATAAGGTAACTATTAGGATATATATGGTATGGATTACTTACTCTTAATAACGTATTACTATCTGTGGTAGCTCTAGTCTCCACCTACACAAATTGTTTTTGTGCTGTCCATTGATCATGCACCTTCACGTGGTAGGCACATAGGTCAAACTCCCCAAACAAACACACCATTGATTTAATTGCCATATAAGATGAATATAAAACAAGAAGGTGATCTATTAACTGTGTAAACCTTATGCAATATTCATCATTGATATTTGAATACTTGAAATCTGTATGAACTGAGTAGTTAGTATCAAATGAAATAAGATGGAACTGCTCCATGCATTCATTGAATAAACAACTATTTTCTCATTACCAGTATGGTATTGTTTAAATTGTACAGCTTTTTGCACATCTTTGTCAGGGGATTCCAACAATTCTGGACCTGAATGTACCAGTTAATTGTAATCATCTCTCTCCTTATGTCTAGTCAAGCCAGGTTGTGGAGGAGAGAGACAGGGATGAACAGGCTATAGACTACGTTGCCCATCCTGAGCCTGCTATGATGCAGGTGTTTTTACATCACCACCCAAAACAAGATTCAGCCAAGAGCGAGTGAGTACACTGGTCCACTTGTCCATGGCACTTACTACCCAGCTTTGTAATGGGTTGGGGGGGGGGGAATAGTACAGTAGGTACGCATATTTAAGGGGACCGTAAGGATGGTGTACTGGTGGGTGGTGTCCGACCGATTATAGTGGGCCGGTCTGGGCAAAAAAATAAATGGACCTCCCTAATTTCTAAACCCTGGCTACGGCCCTGGCCGTGACGTCACTCGAGGCAACTTATGCCTTATGCCCGTCCGGGTCATAGTACTACTGGCTATATGGCTCTTAGCATTATGGCTACTGTCGTGAACCATTTTAGATCGGGGCATGTAGAGGAGTTTGGGGAACGAGTAAAATGTGCAGGTCCTCTTCTCAGACCTGTGGGGCAAAGCACTGCACACGCATCATGCCGGCTAGCAAGCTACACGTCGCGGCATGTTGATACGATAGTAGCCCCTCGGATAGCACTCGGTGCATCAGTCACGAAAGGAGCTACCACGATAGCTATTAGCTAACGTTAACGTTACAAGCTCAAACACCTTATAACTACTACTATTGTCGTGTCCATAAGTTCCCTGGCAGAATACTTGTGAGGACAAAGGTATACAAAGAGGAGAGAACCATTTTAAATCGGGCATTCATGCCGGCTAGCAAGCTACACGTCGCAGCATGTTGATACGATAGTAGCCCCCTCGGTAGCACTCGGTGCATCACAGTCACGAAATGGGCTACCACGATAGCTATTAGCTAACTAACGTTAACGTTACAAGCTCAAACACCTTATAACTACTACTATTGTCGTGTCCATACGTTCCCTGGCGGAATACTTGTGAGGACAAAGGTATACAAAGAGGAGAGAACCATTTTAAATCGGGTGATGTTAGGAGTTTCGAGAATGCTGGCTACCAAGCTAGCTAACTTAGCTACTAACGTTATAAACACAATATGTACAACGACACAATGATTTACATTATTACAAATATGATAACGTGGTTGTGGCTTTTACAAATAGTGGTTAGCTTTAGAGATGAATGGCTATGATCACGGAGCAATAGTGTTAGGTGAAACAGAGACTAGCTCCTCGGCTAGTAGTAGCAAGGCTCTCTGCTTCCTGCCGTCTGCCTGTGAGTCTCAGAGCCCCTGCTGCCCTGTACCCAGTGTGACGTCATCATTAAGATGACACACGCACGCTATGAAACCATGGATTAAAATATGCATGTGCGTGGAGGTTGTGGTTTGGTCGACAAAATATTTGATAAAAACGCTAAAACTGGGTCAATTTCGATAATTTTTTTCCCCCTCTTCATGAAAGTCACCGTTGCCCTAGTCACATTGTTTATTGAACAAAAATACAACCTGCAAGTTGGCGCAAAGCTTTAACCAACTTCGCAAGAGTGCCTAAGCTTAACCGTCGAAAGAACTTGCCGTCATGCTCTAAGACAAACTCTAACCTTAACCAACTTCGAAAGAGTGCCTAAGCTTAACCGTCGAAAGAACTTGCCGTCACACGATTGGTGCACATGTCACATGACCAGAAACGTCAGTGGCAAATCAGATTTGCAAAACGCACAACTGCGTTGGTATTAGCATATAGGCCCACTGGACTCATTGAGCTTTCATAGTCGACTCGATTGTACCTCAGCGGACCTCCACGGACCAATTTCCTACATGTCTCACGCCAGTTTACAGATACATACAGCTAGTGGCGCCAGCTTTTTATAGTCCCAGAGTGATGTATCATATTAATGTCTGTATTTCTGTACTTCATTTGCCAGTCTCTCCTCAAAATGTGCGTCTATCTGTGCCATCGTTTTTACCACAAGATGGCGATGGCGTCAAGGGCTAATCTCAAACTCTCCTTGCACTGTGTCACATTTAATGCAGGTCATGGTCAACAAAGACCCCTAGCAGCGTTTTGTGTGACACCAAGTCACAAGTCACAGGACGTCCACGCATCAGAAAATAGGAGCTTCACACTTGGACTCTGCTTTGGGTCTGCTTTGAGTACCCTTTGGGTCCGCTTTGAGCCCGCGGGGAGTCTGCTCCGTGTACGGTCCGCTCGACTATGGGAAGGGCTTGAGTGAATGAGTGAGTGAGTGAGTGAGTGTGTGTGAGTGAGTGAGTGAGTGTGCGAGTGAGTGAGTGCGTGTGTGCGTAAGTGAGTGAGTGGGTCGGTGGGTGAGTCAGCTCCCTGTGTTCTTGGTAAAACCCTAAAAAGTGAGTAAAAGTGAGTGCGTGAGTGAGTGAGTCAGTGAGTCAGTCAGTGAGTGAGTGAGTGAGTGCGTGAGTGAGTGAGTGAATGAGTGAGTGAGTGAGTGCGTGAGTGAGTGCGTGCGTGCGTGAGTGAGTGAGTGAGTGAGAGAGTGTGTGAGTGAGTGAGTGCGTGAGTGAGTATGTGAGTGAGTGAGTGCGTGAGTGAGTGAGTGAGTGAGTGGGTCGGTCGGTGGGTTGGTGGGTCGGTGGGTGAGTCAGCTCCCTGTGTTCTTGGTAAAACCCTAGGGTGGCGTAGTCATGTCTTTTGCGGTAAGTGTCATTACCACATGGTTTCCAGCAGCGTCAACAGGAAAATAAAAGTGCTCAACAGTTGCTTTTTCATCCATTTTGTACTGATCATGTGGCTATAATTTCAGCATCTGGAAAAAATATTCAACATAGTATATCACGTACATATCATGCCAATTATGGGTACCTTGTGTATACCGTTTACTTTTACTCATACTCATAGTATACCACTACTGTATTGAGATTAAAATTCTTTATTTCCTATATTTATTGTATAGTATAATATAACCGATAGGGCAGACAGACCCTCATATGCACCTTTGTTGACAGTTTACTTCTCATATTTTTATATTCAGAGTTAATTATATTGTATATTCACATCAAATTGTATTGCCTATATGTATGTCTTTCTACTATTACCCTGCCCATACCTGTCAAATTCTTTGCCTATATTTATTGTAAAGTATAATATAACAGATAGGGCAGACAGACCCTCATCTGCACCTTTGTTGACAGTTTACTTTTCTCATCTTTTTATATTCAGAGTTAATTATATTGTTTATACTGTTTCTTTTGTCACATTTTCTTTTTGTATTTTTTTTGTATTTTTTTTAAACAAACATATAACACACGATAAGATATACAAGCATTAATTAACAGTGCACATCCAATGAAATCACCATTTAGTTAAATGTCTTATACAGGATATACCCCTAATACCTGCTATCTAATACCCTACACACATATGCTCTAGCTCGTACCCCCCCCTCCCGGACCCCCCATTGGATAATCCATCCATTATCCCTCGCTCCTAACCAGACACTACCATTATAAGCTAGCTTTTATTCTCTCCACCACTTCTAACCACATTGTCATTTTGGATTCATTGAGACCCCAAATTCTTGCTGTAGATATTTCTTGATAAATCACATAGAGATATGTAAGAATCCAGACCTTCCGGCACATTTTTTCAGGTTGAAACCATCGTGATGCTATCAGCTTTTTAGCCACTGTGATACCCGATAAAACCAATCTCTTTAGCTGTGGATGTACTGCACACTCAAAAACATCATTCAGCAGTAATACAGAGGGGTGTACAGGTATATTCAGGTCAACTCCTGCAAAGGGGGTCAATGTCAGACTTTGCAATCAAAAGTTAGGGGGCTAATAACCCTTGCCATAATTTCAGTGCGCCCCCTAACTTTTGATTGCAAGGTCTGACATTGACCCCCTTTTCAGGAGTTGACCTAGAGCCCACCAAGGTCATGCATATCAAATTTGGTCAATGTCAGACCTTGCAATACACTGTAAGGCACTGTAAGGCTACTGTCCTGCCTCACTTCCAGTGATGAAGCTAAGCTATGCTAACGGAGCGTCTATTCCCAAAGCTAAAATGCACGCACAGAGACAAAAAAGGTATGTATCTTCTTGTCTAACTCCAGGGAAGATGTTAAATAAGCTAATTTCCCAAAATAGTGGAGTTATCCTTTAAGAGATTTGATAATTGCTGGGTCACTTCTTTCCAGAATATCTTAACTGGTGGGCAGTCCCAGTACATGTGCATAAATGTCCCCTCATCCCCATTTGTACATAAGGAGCATTTGGAGTCTTGTTTAAGACCCACATTTTTATATTCACATCTAATTTTATTGCAGCCACTACCAAACAACCATTATCTCAGAGAGGAGCCCCAGCTGACCTCTCTGGGCCACAGACCTTAAGAGACGAGGTCCCATTAACTGACCCAGCCCACTCTGGGTTCCCTGTTACACAAGCACCCCTGTATACTCAAACCTCTGGATCAAGAATGGAGGGAACCGAGCATCACCACTCAAATACTCCGTGAGGCCACTTGTGGCAATACAGGAGAAGACTTTTATCATTCTAGGGCGGTGCTATGGAGAGCCTGGATGCGTCAATACTTTTACCGACGGATTTCCAGTTCCGCGTGCGCGTTCTGCGATCTGATTGGCCACTGCCGTTTCTGGTCGTGTGACATGTGCGGCCAATCGTGTGACGCCTGTTTCTTTCACCGGTTAAGCTTAGGCACTCTTTCGAAGTTGGTTAAGGTTAGAGTTTGTCTTAGAGCAGGGCAATAGAACACCAGCCCTGATTCCAAACTCTAACCTTAACCAACTTCGAAAGAGTGCCTAAGCTTAACCGGCGAAATAACTTGCCGTCACATGATTGGTGCGACCAGAAACAGCAGTAGCCAATCAGAGCGCAAAAAGCGAACGCGGAAGCATGAACCGGTTGCCTTTCGAATAGACGCATTTGGGCCGTTATGATTTGATAATTTCTTTTTTGTTATTTATAAAAAATATTATATTATTATTATTATATATTTTTTTTGTCAACGACCGGCCCACTACTAGGCTGGGACAGCGGCCCATTGGTACTGACCCAATCACATATCTTACTAAGCACCCCCCCCCCCCCCGCCAGTCGTGCAGGTACATGACTGAGAGGGGGGCTGCTACATGACTGAGAGGGGGCTGTGGTACATGACTGAGAGGGGGCTGTGGTACATGACTGAGATGGGGCTGTGGTACATGACTGAGAGGGGGCTGGTACATGACTGAGAGGGGGCTGTGGTACATGACTGAGAGGGGGCTGGTATACAGGACTGAGAGGGGGGCTGGTATACATGACTGAGAGGGGGCTGGCTGGTACATGACTGAGAGGGGGCTGGCTGGTACATGACTGAGAGGGGAGCTGGTACATGACTGAGAGGGAGCTGGTATACATGACTGAGAGGGGGCTGGTACATGACTGAGAGGGGGCTGGTATACAGGACTGATAGGGGGCTGGTACATGACTGAGAGGGGGCTGGTACATGACTGAGATGAGGCTGTGGTACATGACTGAGAGGGGGCTGGTACATGACTGAGAGGGGGCTGGTACATGACTGAGAGGGGGCTGGTATACATGACTGAGAGGGGGCTGGTACATGACTGAGAGGGGGCTGGTATACAGGACTGAGAGGGGGCTGGTACATGACTGAGAGGGGGCTGGTACATGACTGAGAGGGGGCTGGTACATGACTGAGGCCCCGTTTAGACGGAAACGCTAGCAGGTGAATCCGCAAAAATATTTTTTCGGATGTGCCTTTCGTTTATACGGAAACGGCGTTTTTACGGGGTGAAACCGCAAAAAAGTGAGACTACCTTCCAGGGTGGAATTACTAGAAACGGTAAACCATTGCGCTCTCATCTAAACTGTCAAACCGCATAAAACGATGACGAAAGGGTTGTCAAGGCTCTCGACGCGTGTACTGCTTACATCACAGGCATGCGTCAGTAGCCTAGAAGCGTAAACAAAGCATGTCTGATTCTATCCATGGCGATCACCTGAAGGCTACATTGGCAGTACTTTTAAATACACAATAATCTGTCCCGCGGCGTGACTGGACCCACTGTCTGTGAGTGACTCTGCTTTGGTCCAATCACATTCCCCACCCACAGTCTGCGAATCAGAGGCAGAGTAGGGCGGGTCTTCACAGCACGTCATGTGACATATGCGCCAATCGTGTGACAGCGGGGCTCAGTTCTCTGGAGTCGTTACAGCCTCGTCTGCACGGAGAATTCCATCCCAAAACGATAGTCTAAATGAAAAATTTAAAGTGAAACCGTAAGACGACTTTTGCGGTTTCTGTTCAGACTCTCTCCGTCTAAACGTAGCCTGAGAGGGGACTGGTACATGACTGAGAGGGGGCTGGTACATGACTGAGAGGGGACTGGTATACAGGACTGAGAGGGGGCTGGTATACATGACTGAGAGGAGGCTGGTACATGACTGAGAGGGGGCTGGCTGGTACATGACTGAGAGGGGGCTGTGGTACATGACTGAGAGGGGGCTGTGGTACATGACTGAGAGGGGGCTGTGGTACATGACTGAGAGGGGGCTGGTATATGACTGAGAGGGGGCTGGCTGGTACATGACTGAGAGGGGGCTGGCTGGTACATGACTGAGAGGGGGCTGGTACATGACTGAGAGGGGGCTGGTACCATGTATTGTGCATCATTGTAGGTCAAACCATTAAAAAGTTAATTTCCACAGCAGCCATTTTGGATTTTGGTCTCTCACAAATTTCCCCCGCCTTTTTAAAAAATACACCCCGGCTAAATGTGTTTATTAACCCTCCTAGATGACAAATCCATCGAGAAACGAAGTGCCACAGATAACCCAACTACTAGGTCCATATCGTATCATCATAATATTATTTAAAAAATTATCAGGATAAGGGTTCCCTTGATAAAGATGCATGAAAAGGCTGTATAATACCTGTAGCTCAACTGCAAAAACGGCTTTTTTTATTTGATTAGATTTGTATTTGGAAATTAAAAACACATCATAAAAACAAATTATCTTGACCAATTTGTATTCCTGAGGATATCACCTAAAAGCATTCATTAAAACACTTATTTCCAAGGTGGTCCTTGATGGAAGACGTAAAAACACAGCACATAGCCTACTCAACTGCAAATGTTTGCTCAACTGCAAAAATGTATGCCTACTTATGTATTAGCCTACAGGGAAAAACACATTCACAACAGACAGCAATGTTTATTTTCAGCCAAATATGGTAATAAGGTAACTATTAGGATATATGGTATGGATTACTTACTCTTATAACTTATCTGTGGTAGCTCTAGTCTCCACCTACACAAATAGTTTTTTTTCCTTACCATTGATCATGCACCTTCACATGGTAGGCACATTAACTATAAATATAGGTCAAACTCCCCAAACAAACAAGCACACCATTGATTTAATTGCCATATAAATCACATACAAAGATCTAACTATTACTCCTCTCTGAACATGAATATAAAACAAGAAGGTGATCTATTAACTGTGTAAACCTTATGCAATATTCATCATTGATATTTGAATACTTGAAATCTGTATGAACTGAGTAGTTAGTATCAAATGAAATAAGATGGAACAGCTCCATGGATTCATTGAATAAACAACTATTTGCTCATTACCAGTATGGTATTGTACAGCTTTTTGCACATCTTTGTCAGGGAATTCCAACAATTCTGGACCTGAATGTACCAGTTAATTGTAATCATCTCTCTCTCTCCTTATGTCTAGTCAAGCCAGGTTGTGGAGGAGAGAGACAGGGATGAACAGGCTATAGACTACTTTGCCCATCCTGAGCCTGCTATGATGCAGATGTTTTACATCACCACCCAAAACAAGATTCAGTCACGAGTGAGTGAGTACACTGGTCCACTTGCACTGGTCCCCTTGTCCATGGCACTTACTACCCAGCTTTGTAGTGGTTTGGGGGAATAGTACAGTAGGTACGCATATTTAAGGGTACAGCAAGGATGGTGTACTGGTGGGTGGTGTCCGACCGATTATGGTGGGCTGGTCTGGGCCAAAAATGCCGGGGCCGATTTTTGGTTCCAGTCCAGCCCTGGCTGGGGGGCGCATTATAAATGAAAATATCACATCATATCATATCATAACAACAAAGTATCTCTACCCCCAACCCCAAGTTTTAATGCAAGGTCAAATGTATATAGTCTTTTATAGACTCTTTTTGTATCACAAACAGTACTGTATTTGCAAATCTGGTATGTCATAAATGTATAGATGTAGCAGTACTGTCTATCTGTATGTCATGTATGTCATATATGTCCTGATGAATTGAAAATGGGGGACCCTGATGTAAACAAGACAAAAGTCTTTCTCTGGTCTGCATCCCAGACCAATCAATCAATCAATCAATCAATCAATCAATCAAACAGCTACCAACCTACTCATCAAACTAGGGGAGGACAAATATCTAAATTGCCAATACTCCTATACGGACAGAGGAAAAATACTCCTGTTCCAGTCTCCCATTACACCTGCGAGGAAGAATGGATTATGTCCAGAGGCCCAAATACACAGCCAAAAGATCCCATGCACTGCCCTTTTAACTACACAACAAACATTGATGAACTTTATGACTCAGGCTGGGAAGAAGATAAGGAAGGCAACAAGCAGAGAGACCTTAACTGTGGACATATGTGACCGGAGGAAGTAGCTTCACTCTCTCAAACAACCAGGACCAGTGGGATATACATTAGTTAATATATATTAAATATGAATATTATTACCCTTGCTTATAGCTACTAGCCGAGAACCCCTTTTCACATATTAACAAAGTGTACACCCTTTTTAGAGAATGCACAGTGTGGGAAAGCATAAAGTGACACCCACACACACTAAGGCTGCTGACCAAATTTGTAGGTGAAGCACAAATTATTATATTATATTATATATTAAAGGGGAACTATTTTACTATTTCTTTCACTATTTGGGCACTTTTACACAATTCCTGTGAGTTTATGGAACACCTCTGTAATTTTAAATTTTTTTTTAATTCATTGTTTTGTATTTCTAATGAAGTCCTCAAAAACAGCATTTTTCTACCTCAAGATCCTAAGCTGTTTTGAGCCTGGGCTCCAGCCACAATGGTAAGTTACTGACTCGCCTGAACATTATCATGCAGCGGTGTCTCTCTGACATCACAAATCATCACATTTTCAGATGACTCAGTTCAGTGAGGGTGAATATTGTGAGAGGAGAATTGGAAGAATGCGCCAATATGAGAATTAGAGACATAGAACATATTAATATAAGTCCACATAGCTAGGAAACAATGCTAAACACTGAAAAAGGCCATTTATAAGATAGTTCCCCTTTAAATAATATTTTTAAAACATCCCCCACTGTGTGTCAGTGGTCAGTGGACACAGATGAAAACATATTAACATTAGGTGACAGCGGACCTGACCAGATGAAAACATATTAGGTGACAGCACACCTGACCAGATGAAATCATATTAGGTGACAGCGCACCTGACCAGATCAAAACATATTAGGTGGCAGCGCACCTGATCAGATCAAAACATTTTAGGTGACAGCGCACCTGACCAGATCAAAACATATTAGGTGAAGGTGACAAGGAAGCCACAGACTCATACCCCCCCGACACTCAACTAACCGCCTCGGACAGTCCTTCATACCAGTGGCCATCAGGCTCCACAACAGTGGGCAGCGACTGCTGCCAGACATCGACCTAGAACTAATAGGAACCCAAGTAGGACAATAACACTACCTTATGCATACTGCACCTTATGTGGATACTGTGATACTGTGAATAATGAATAATGTATATTTCAGTTAGTTAGATAGTAAATTATATTGACCTATTTGTTTACACTGCTTGTGTTGTTTTCACTACCTGTACCCCCCCCCCCCCCCTTCCCCCATGCTGCTATGATGCCTGAATTTCCCCAAGGGGATCAATAAAGGAATATCGTATCTTATCTTAAAAGGAAAGATGAAATTACCTACCTGGGTTCCATCCTATAGAGGCAAATCTTTCCTGTGACAAAATGGGATCCAATGTAATAAAACTAAGTCAACCAACAAACTAGATTCCTGTACCGGATCTCCTCTCTGGTAAACAAGAATACCTTGAAGACTCTAACAGGAGCACTCATTCAAGGGTACTACGACTATGCTTGCACCTCATGGTACCAAAGCACCTCAAAGGCACTAAAAACATGATTACAAACATCACAAAACAAACTGGTCAGACTACTGCTTGACCTTACTCCTAAAACCCACCTCACCCCTGTCCACTTTGACAACCTAGGATGGCTTAGAGTAGACGACAGAGTACAGCAACTTGCAATGGGCCTGGTCTACAAGATACACTACACCACTAAGATACCCATGTGCATGTCGAAATACTTCCCAAAGGTCAGTGAATACCATGACCACAACACCAGAGGGAGTTCCACAAATCATGTTCAACCCAGATAAAAAAAAAAAAAAAAAAAAAAAAAAAAAAAAAAAAAAAAAAAAATAATAATAATAATAATAATAATAATAATAATAATAATAATAATAATAATAATAATAATAATAATAATAATAATAATAATAATAATAATAATAATAATAATAATAATAAAAGAAAAATAGTCATAACTTAGAAATGAGATTGCATAGGTCTATGAATCGATATCGCGATTCTGTTTTGATTAATTGCCCAGCCCTACAGTGTGTACAGTAAGTTAGCTTGGTGATTATCATTGTGATGTAGGCTAAGCTGGCTAGCTACTGTTAGCATACAAGCTTTTACAAACACTGTAGCCTACTTACTTTTTCATCCACAACGTTTTTTCTGATCCAGATGCATAAGTCCACTTCTTCATGTTGCTCAGTTGCTGGTTTATACTTCGGTCCTAATGTTGGCGCAAAGTTTAATTTAGCCTGACTTGACTTGTTATAGCTGTACAGCTTACTAACTACTAAACAACAACTAAACTATAGCTTGCTCTTTCACATAGTCAAAACGGGTCCAGCTGTAGGTCCGGAGGATAGGTTTAGCTCGGGCCAATCTCAAGTTTCTCAAGTTTCTTTATTAGTTGTCATACAGAAGTACAGAATACTTTTATACAAAATGCTTCTTTATGTTACATTTTGTATAAAAGTATTCTGTACTTCTGTATGACAACTAATAAAGAAACTTAAGAAACTTGAGATTGGCCTGAGCTAAACCTATCCTCCGTACCTGCAGCTGGACCCGTTTTGACTTTGCAATGCAGCAATCTCTGATTGGATTTGCAAGGCTGCCAATCATATTCAACCTCTGTGTATTGGATGTCAAGGGCTGTCAATCATTCAATCCTCCATTCAATGACAAGAGTTTAACTGCACAGACCGTGCTTGAAGTATTATGCACGAATATTACTGCAGTCATTACTGCAGTGCAGGCCTGCTCAGAGCTGACAATTTAGGCCATTTTTGAAGAAAAGAAAAAATTAACTGGCATTTTTTTACAGAGGATAACTTTTCTAATAAAAAAAAAATAATAATAATAATTAAAAAAAAAAAAGTTTTATATATATAAATAAGAATATATATATATATGTAAATTAATAATAATTATGAATTATGAGTGAATTTGTGTTTCACGTGTTGTCATAGAGAAACCTCCACGCGCAGGATGTAGTGAGATGTGTATTGGAATACTGTGTGTCGGCCTCCGTTGATGAAGGGGCGAGACATGGCAAATACACACAGCTGTCGGGTGGAAAACACAATCAGAGTTTTTATTTTTTTGCCAATTGCACTGTCACCTACCCACGACCCCACTTTCGGTCGCAGCCCGTAGTTTGAGAACCGCTGGTGTAGACTATCACATGCTGCCCCACTGTCGGTCTGGGGAGGGTGTACTGTCTGTAGACCAGGGGTTCCCAAACGTTTTCAGCTCGAGACCCAAAAGAGAAATTTGGTGTTTCCCCGGCACCCAAACTTACAAAAATACATCATGAATTGCCATAACATACATTTCTAGGGAGGCCTGGTAGTGCAGCGGACTAAGCGTCTGTCTACCACCACAGAGACAGTGGGATCGAATCCAGCTGTGGTGCTTCCGGGTTGGCCGACCGTCCATTCTGACACAATTGGCAGTGTTAGCGGGTGGGAAACCCGGCGAGGGTGGGTCCTGGTCGTTGTAAACAGCGACTCCTACAGTTCGGTCGGGGCGCCTGCACAGCAAGGGAAGGATCTAGGAGAGGTAGTGTGACCTTCCACACGTTACACTCTCCCAGTGAGAGTCCGCGCTGCTAGGTGAAAAGAAGCGGTGGGCTGGGTACACATGTGTCGGAGGAAGCATGTGATAGTCTCCACCCTCCCGGACCGACGGTAGGGGGTAGAGTGTGCAAGGACCAGGAAGGGGATTGGGAATGGGCATGACAACTAACATTGGGATGGGAGAAAAAACAGAAAAAGAAAAGGGGAAAAGATAATAAAAAAAATAAAAAAAAAAACATACATTTATAAACTACTGATGAAGAACACAACAAACTATGAATTTCAAATGTATATGAAATGTATTTATTTAATTATAAAAGTACATCACAGCAATAATCAGAGTGTAATGTTAAGTTGCTCACCACCTCATACAATTTTGTAAGACTTTTAAAAACAAACATGTTCTACTCCTTTCTATTTCTTACCCCTTTTTCAACTCTCCATTTCTTACCCCCTCCCTCCGTCCCTCAACCTTAAACCCCAACATTGAGCAACATTCTGATTAATTTGTACTGACTTATTTAAAAATTCTACTGACCTGACATGCTAGAAGGGGTATACTATTTAATCTATGGCACAATGAAATTTAATGAGAGGTATGTGGCTGGTTGAAGTTTTCAACCAGCAGATCTATTCTGGGCTTGGTTTTTGAAAGTGCTATTATGAGGTCATGCTGAGCATTTAGTCTGTTTCTGTATTTGTTTTTCAGGTATGCTAGAGTAGAAAACCCAGATTCACATAAGTACAGATGAAGCACTTCAGATTCAGTACCCTACTACTAGCACTCAGGTGTTAATTTTCGGGGGCTGGTGGCTGGGTCTAACTGTGAACAAAGGGAGGGTACTTAACTTAAGTGCTTCCCCAGGGAGGGGGTCGGGGGCTACTGCCCTCAGACCCCCAAGATAATTTTTATATGGGCAGTCTGACTTGGGGTACTGACCATATATTAGTGTTGCAATGCATGATAAGTAAACAGTGAAAAAAGCTAAGAAATCGGATGGGGCTTTTCGCATCAAATATTTATATGCGATTAAAATGTGATTAATTTCGATTAATTAACTATAAAGTCTCAAATTAATTCGATTAATCGAGTCCCACCACTAGGGATGGGTACCGAATTCGGTACTTTTGAGGCACCGAACAGAAACACGTCGGTACTACCGAGTATCGAATCAAGTGAGAAACCGAAAAAAAAATTTAAATAAAATAAAAAAATATCTTTTTTATTATAATTTTTTTTTACTTTTTTTTTTTTTTTTTTACTTTTTTCTTTTCATGTCAACGTTCACACGCACAATATATGCTTACCTAGGATTTGACTTGATTCAACAACAAAGCAGTCGGAGCAATGACAAGCCGAAAACTGTCGAAATTGTAGTTATTTGAATTTTGGATTTTTTTATTTTTTACGACTGAGGTAGGTAAATTAAATTTCTTGAGACTAAAGTACCGAAAAAAGGTACCGTTGGGTACCGGTATTGATTCACAGGTACCGGTACCGGTATCGGTTCAAATGTGAAAGGTACCCATCCCTACCCACCACTACACACAATACAATATGCACAATCATTCAACAACCTTTGATTTAGTCAGTGACTGAAAAGGTACAGGCTAAAGCATAATGCTTATACATGCCTGTCCTATATATTCTTAACAAAATGAAGACTCCAAAAAACAGTATTAAAGAAAAAGGTCAGCTGAGCCGGAGATCTGGGGTCAAGAGGAGGTCATTGTCCGTCTTCTCTGAGTGACGTGTTCTGAACATCACTTGGGCTAAGCACGTGCAGGTCCTCCATGGAACCCATGCTAAGCCCATGTTGCCTATCTTAGGCCACATTATACACAACCACACACACACACACACACCTACAGTACGCGCACGCACACACACACACACACACACACACACACACACACACACACACACACACAAAATAGACAACCATGCTCTTTAATCAGACAAAGGAGATTGAGTTTGAGTGACAATGTGGAACGCCCTACCCACAGCTGTAAAGGAATGTGAATCACTACCCACTTTCAAAACCACTCTCAAAGAGCACCTACGGGAGACTGCAATTAGAAACTGGCCTCCTGTAAATGTACTAACCCAACCCAAGGGGATCAATAAAGGAACATCTTATCTTAACAAGGGGATCAATAAAAGAACATCTTATCTTAACAAGGGGATCAATAAAAGAACATCTTATCTTAACAAGGGGATCAATAAAGGAACATCTTATCTTAACAAGGGGATCAATAAAGGAACATATGATCTGATCTTAACAAGGGGATCAATAAAGGAACATATGATCTGATCTTAACAAGGGGATCAATAAAGGAACATATGATCTGATCTTAACAAGGGGATCAATAAAGGAACATCTTATCTTAACAAGGGGATCAATAAAGGAACATATGATCTGATCTTAACAAGGGGATCAATAAAGGAACATATGATCTGATCTTAACAAGGGGATCAATAAAGGAACATCGTATCTGATCTTAACAAGGGGATCAATAAAGGAACATATGATCTGATCTTCCCCCGGGCATCACAGCAGCTGTTAGCTAACTGCCCCTGGAGAACTCTGATCTCACGGGCGTGTTGGAGGTCTCGTTCTCAGAGCCCCGGCTCCAGGCCGCCCGCCGCCCGCTCGGCAGGCTCTTACACAGCGGGCACGCGGTCAGCGCTCTGCCCAGAGACCTCCTGAACTTCTCCCCCACGAAGGCGTATATGAGCGGGTTCACGCAGCAGTGTGCCAGGGCGACGGCCTGCGCCACCTCCATCCCCGAGTTGATGGCCCTCGACGCCTCGCAGCTGCTCAGCACGCCGAACAGCTGCAGCGTCTCCAGGAAGACCAGGGCGTTGTACGGCACCCAGCAGACGACGAAAGCGCACACGATGACGAGGATCAGCCTCGTGGCCCTCCGATTCCTGGCGGAGCTCCGGGACCTCCGCAGCGCGGCGAGGATGCGGGCATAGCAGAACGCCGTGACGGGGAGGCCCACGACGAGCCCCGCGGTGTTCTCCCCGAAGTTCCGGAACAGCTTCCAGGCGTTCCGCGCGGCCTCCGGGTACAGGCGGTCGCACGTCGGGGCGCCCGCCGCCTCCTCCTCCCCGTACTCGTCCGGCTCCGCGACGACGCGGGCGAACGCCGTGTGGGGGGCCGCCATGGCGAGGGACACCAGCCAGATGATGACGCTCGCCGCGACCCCGTAGCGCAGGGTCCGCATGGTGCGCGGGGGCGCCACGGCGTGGACGATGGCCAGGTAGCGGTCCACGCTGAGCAGGGTCACAAACAGGGTCCCGCTGTAGAAGCCCAGCTGGAGAGATAGAGCAGATATATATAGATATAGATAGATACAGTAGATAGATAGAGCAGATATATATAGATATAGATAGATACAGTAGATAGATAGAGCAGATATATATAGATATAGATGGATACAGTAGATAGATATATATATAGATAGATAGATAGATAGATAGATAGATAGATAGATAGATAGATAGATAGATAGATAGATAGATAGATAGATAGATAGATAGATAGATAGATAGATAGATAGATAGATAGATAGATAGATAGATAGATAGATAGATAGATAGATAGATAGATAGATAGATAGATAGATAGATAGATAGATAGATAGATAGATAGATAGATAGATAGATAGATAGATAGATAGATAGATAGATAGATAGATAGATAGATAGATAGATAGATAGATAGATAGATAGATAGATAGATAGATAGATAGATAGATAGATAGATAGATAGATAGATAGATAGATAGATAGATAGACAGACAGACAGACAGACAGACAGACAGACAGACAGACAGACAGACAGACAGACAGACAGACAGACAGACAGACAGACAGACAGACAGACAGACAGACAGACAGACAGACAGACAGACAGACAGACAGACAGACAGACAGACAGACAGACAGACAGACAGACAGACAGACAGACAGACAGACAGACCTCGTAGATACCGGTCATCACTTTACACTGAGCGTGTGCGTGGACTCCCAGGTAGTGCTGGTAGCTGTAGGCCCAGAGGGGCAGGGAGAGGACCATGAGGAGATCAGACATGGCCAGGTTCAGGAGGCAGACGTCCGTCATGCTCTTCAGCTTCATGTAGCGCAGGAGGACCCAAATAACTGTGGCGTTGCCTAGCAACCGAAGAGGAGAAAATAAACACGCCACGTAAATGTTCTGTTGACTTGGAGTCTATATCTTTGCTGATGGCTGCAACATGGTCTCATCAGGAAACGTAAACAAAGTACTAATCTCGACCACAGGAAGGAATAGGGAGGTGTGGTCTGACGTCACTTTAGTTACCCGCGCGGTCCACCCGTATAGGGGTTTATCATTGGGGAAATGTATTATCGGCTATTGTAATAATTCTGCCTCAAGCTT
This sequence comes from Notolepis coatsorum, assembly GCF_963971535.1. NCBI lineage: Eukaryota > Metazoa > Chordata > Actinopteri > Aulopiformes > Paralepididae > Notolepis > Notolepis coatsorum. The sequence goes on along the minus strand of NC_140166.1, from coordinate 138,335,572 downwards.
TTCATTTTTTGCACAAAATGAGTTCCCTTCTATCACTAACATTATTGTTTGAGCATTTTTGGTTGAAATAAAGTTAGTTATTTAAAGGGGAACTCCAACATTTTGGGAAATTAGCTTATTTAACATCTTCCCTGGAGTTAGACAAGAAGATACATACCTTTTTTGTCTCTGTGCGTGCATTTTAGCTTTGGGAATAGACGCTCTGTTAGCATAGCTTAGCTTCATCACTGGAAGTGAGGCAGGACAGTAGCCTTACAGTGCCTTACAGTGTATTGCAAGGTCTGACATTGACCAAACTTGATATGCATGACCTTGGTGGGCTCTAGGTCAACTCCTGAAAAGGGGGTCAATGTCAGACTTTGCAATCAAAAGTTAGGGGGCTAATAACCCTTGCCATAATTTCAGTGCGCCCCCTAACTTTTGATTGCAAGGTCTGACATTGACCCCCTTTTCAGGAGTTGACCTAGAGCCCACCAAGGTCATGTATATCAAATTTGGTCAATGTCAGACCTTGCAATACACTGTAAGGCACTGTAAGGCTACTGTCCTGCCTCACTTCCAGTGATGAAGCTAAGCTATGCTAACGGAGCGTCTTTTCCCAAAGCTAAAATGCACGCACAGAGACAAAAAAGGTATGTATCTTCTTGTCTAACTCCAGGGAAGATGTTAAATAAGCTAATTTCCCAAAATGTTGGAGTTCCCCTTTAAGCATTACATCCAGGGGTGTAGCTCCAGATTCTGGGCCCCATGAAAGAATGTATTTGTAGGCCCCCAGTGAATGCGAGCGCGCGTAAGCGCGAGAGAGGAATTTGTTTTGGCCATTTTTTTATTGATGAAAACGCATAATATGGTTTTTACCTATACATTCGGATCAGCAGTTCAGCACCTGCACTGTTGGTGGGCAGTAGCGGTGCCAGAGAATTGGCCTCGCGGGAGCTTTGGAGGGGCTGGATTGTTTATAGCAGGGGCTAATGAATTTTAATGCAACAAACAAAATACCGGCTAATATAGGCTAGGGGTCGGCTATTAGGTTTGGCCACGGGCCATATTTTCCACAAGCCGTTTCTTGGCGGGCCAGGATAAAAAACAATGGCTAATTTAATATACTGATATTGAAAAAAAATAAAAACTTTTTTCTCTGGTCTGCATCCCCTTAACAATTGTGTGTATTGCGCCGTACTGTATTGTACCCGTTCTGCAATCTGTTTTTCATTCATTCATTCATTCATTCATGAACAGCAGATCAGCTGTTGCAGTCAGATCACCGCGGCGGGTGACGAACAGATCAGAATGCATGCAAACACGACTCACCCTACCTTGTTTGTTGTTAAGTCCTCCAAAATCCCTGCTAATGTTTGAAACATGTCACATATCCACTCGCCGCCCTCCAATTCCAGATTGGCGTTGAATGCAGCAGCTACTTTATCTGCCAACTTGCCTCATTGTTGTTGTTGTTGTTGTCGCCACATATTATGCAGAGAGGACGTCGGCTCGGCACGCAAGAATCACCGACCTGTTGCGATAAACCCGTATTTTATGTATGGCCCCTGTTTATTAAAAGAAGCGTTATATTTCCCCGAATCGTTCTTATTTATATCCAAAGATGTTTGTTTTGTTTTTTGAACTCGCACGCATCTCGAACGCGGAAGTGAAAGTGCGTTAGGGACTATTGGTGTAGTCCCGGTGGGACTATTCCATTGGTTCTCCCAGTCCACGTGACCATTTCTAGCATTTCAATTGGCTATAGTGACAGACATGCTTTTGATGACGTCCGGTAGATAGATACAGCTTCACAATAAAAGAGGTGGAGATACTCATCACGCAAACCCACGATAATGTTGCCGTCTCTCTGCCAAATTTCTCAGTTCTTCGCTAAAATACATTCGTAATGTATTTTATATATAAATAAAATAAAAAACATAACTGGGAGGGGGGGCTTAGAGGGGGCTAAGCCTTTTTCAGAGGGGGCTTAAGACCCTGCTAGCTCCTCCCCCCCGCCGCCCCTGTTGGTGGGTGAGCCTAGTAAAGGATGTCGCATTGCGTTCATCTTCAATGAATGGACCAATGCAATAAGTCTAGCAAAGCCCCCCCTCTCTCTCTATATATCTCTCACACACACACACACACACACACACACACACACACACACACACACACACACACACACACACACACACACACACACACACACACACACACACACACACACACACACACACACACACACACACACACACACTTCAGGAACAAACATAGTATCAATGAGAGCATCAATAATACAACTGAGTGATGTCTAGTAAAAAAAAAAGAAAAAAAGAAAAAAAAAATGGGCCCCCCCCCAGTGCTGGGCCCTTGGAATCATCCTAAGCTACCCCCCCCCCCCCAGCTACGCCCCTGATTACATCACGCGACAGAGTGTGTTATAGAAATTAGATCACGCCTATGGGGGCCACCCATAGGCGTGATCGAATTTCTATAACACACTCTGTTGCGTGATGTAATGCTTTTATACAATGGCAGAATTCATCCAACCTTATTGCTATACAATAAACACACATTAATTGAAGATTTATTGACAAAACCATCCGCAGAAAAAGTTGTTCCAAAAAAAATAAAGAGAAGTTGCCTCTGTGTGGATGCAGCTCGGAGGTGCGCTGTTTCAAGGCAAGAATGAAGTGAGCGTGTGTTATTGGTTTGATTGATTGATTGATTGATTGATTGAAAATTGTATTACAGATAGACAGTGCTTACATCTTTATACAATTGCCGAATTCATCCAACCTTATTGCTATACAATAAACACACATTAATTGAAGCATAATGGAGATTTATTCACAAAACCATCCGCAGAAAAGGTAGGTTCAAAAAGAAAGAAGAGAATTTGCCTCTCAAGCCTTGTTTCGAACTGGTTATGCTTTGGCCCTCTTTCGAAGTCGGTTATGCTTAGAGTTTGGAATCAGGGCTGGTGGTCTATCGCCCTGCTCTAAAGATAAACTCTAAGCATAACCGACTTCGAAAGAGGGCCTAAGCATAACCAGTTCGAAACAAGGCGGACATTAACACTTTCGGAGCCGGCCGTGTTTTCCTTTTTACCCCCTTGAATGCCCATCAACCACTTCAATGTTAGCGTTAATATCGCCTAATCTGTTTTAAATTATGGCTATGTGTCTAATCTTCCCGTCGCTTATCAATGACTCATTTTCCAGTCAACATTGTGGAAGCGGATTGTTTTTTTATCGGTTCATTTCCGTTTTATAGCATTTTGAAAAGCCATCGTTTTCACAGAAAATAAAAAGATTGCCTGTACTGGAATATTCTAGAACGTTGTAATTTTTCGGCCTATTTATGAATCGTTTTCAAATAAACGCTAGATTATCGATAGTATATGTGTACGTATGCACGCTGGTGCCGCGAGCTTAAAATCGATTCTCTTAGTTCCTGATCGCTCGCACAGCCAAACAGCCATATCACACATAGGGGAAAAGCTTATATCTCTGTGAAAACAGGTCTGATTATCCTAAGACTGGTCAAATAGATTCCTTACCTGAGATCAGATGGTATCCAAAAAGATTATTCCAATTCCTGATCGCCATTCCAAAAATCGATCCTTTTATTGATCCAATGCTACGTACTGTAAAGACATATTACACGCTGTTCTGATGGTCCACAATGACTCCGAGCGGCTCGGGGTACATGCGTGAGAAGTAAAATGTGGATTCCGGAGTTTTTTTTTCTCATCCATTTTCATTGAGTCCATTCCAAAAGGGTGCATTACCATCTGGGAGACGATAGGGGGCGCTTTTTTCACATCTGAGCGCCTGGTGGGGCTCGTTTCCCAACGGTAGACTCGGTTGATGAAATATGAATTCAGATCCCTAATAAAAAAAATGTCACGCTAATTATCGGGCTGGGCATTCAGGGGGCGGGCTGCTAACACGTGTTATGTCGTGGCTGGCATTCAACGTGTTAATAAAATGTTCAATCAATCAATCAATCATTCCAATAACACACGCTCACTTCATTCTTAGATGGCATGCACCTCCGAGCTGCTTCAAAGCATGCCGTCTAACAGTGAAGTGAGCGTGTGTTATTGGTTTGATTGATTGATTGCTTGCTTGAAAATTGTATTAACAGTGAAATGAGTGTCCTTTTGACGAATGGCATCTAACAACAGACTTCCCGCGATTTATATTTTGTTCCACAATGACTCATGACCCACCAATTACATAATCCAACATTGTGTAAGAAACTAACACATTCCACGTGACAGAATCGTTTTTGAATGAGTCGTTATGACTATATCAACACATCCATTCGTAAAGATTATTGTCCGCCATCTTGGTTTTTCCTAAAAACTCGAACTGGCGGAGTGATTGTAATTCGGTTGTGGGCGGGTTCTGGGATCACGAGCGTGTGTTATGAGAAATAACCATGTCTAACTTGACTTTCAGCCAATCAGAATCAAGAAATTTGTATGCCATTGTATAAAATGTTTTTAATTTGTCGTTAAAAAAGAACTACACTTACCAGTAGAACACCTGTCAGCAGTGAGTGTATGAGTGAGTGTAGTTCCTCAGTGAACAAAAACATAAACGTTATTATTTAGCTACTTTTACGATTCATTGCGAATTGTTTCATGTTGAGCTATAGATTGTGGACGAATACACACAGAAAGGTACACCATGCCAATGTTGATGCTTTATTTGTTTTAAACGAGACAATTTAGAAATGGATCCATTGGAAATACATGGCAATTTCAAGGAGGGTGGACCGCGCGGGAAACACCAATGACGTAACCACTACACCCCCCTATGTGAAAGTAATGTGGAAGAACAGCCAGTCTCGCTTAAAATACGTAAATAAAGTACTTATCAACCACAGGGAAAAAGGTACATAATGTACGTTATGTTGTAGCCATACGTAACATATTCACGTATTGTATGTAGGGATGTTCGGCTTTTTTACCGATATCCGATATACCGATATTGTCCAACTCTTAATTTCCGATACCGATATCAACTGACCCCCCTCCCTCCCCCCCCCCCCCCCCCCCCCCCAAAACGGAATAATTTCAGGTAATTAACATTACATATCTCTTGTTGTGGAATTAACACAACATTATGCATACTTTTGACAATAAATAAAATAAGAATTTGTTCTTACTTGCTTGCCTGGGTAAATAAAGGTTAAATAAATGTAAAAAGAAAAAAGAAAAAAAATAATTTGAAAACCGATACCGATCATTTCCGATATTACATTTTAATGCCAATATCGGACATCCCTAATTGTATGCGTAATATATTTACTCTTCGTATCGGTAAAAGTCCCCCCCCCCCAAGAAACTCACAGAATATGTTACTTACTGTATGGCTATAACATCATGTACCTTTTTCCTGTGATTGATAAGAACTTTATTTACGTATTTTGAGCGAGACCGGCTGTTCTTCCACATTCCTTTCAGCAGCAGTGATCTGCCACTGGTAGAGGGTTGCCAACTTGCCACAGAAAACAGACCTTCTTGCTAAATTATAGCTAACGTCAGAATAGCCAAACGGCTTCAATAATGTTCGATTTGGTGTTTTATTTTTTGGCTGAAGTAGAAGAAGAAGAAGTCTTTATTTGTCATGCAGCAAACACACACATAATAAGATGGGCAACACACAGGAACACACACACACACACACACACACGCACGCACGCACGCACGCACGCACGCACGCACGCACACACACACACACACACACACACACACACACATTTACATTTACATTTACATTTAGTCATTTAGCTGACACTTTTATCCAAAGCGACTTACAAGTTCTGTACGACAGGTCATCAGGAAGGGCACAACTCTATCAGCTGAGTAACAATGTTCATCAAAGTGTTGCGTGTTACAGTGTAGGGTAGTTTATTAGGACAAGTGCATGACAGTAAGGTTAGATTATTATTATTTTTTTTATTATTTCAGATAATGGTTGAAGAAGTGCGTCTTTAGTTGACGGCCAAAGATTGGACGGGATTCGGCTGTCCTAACTGGGGTGGGTAGTTCATTCCACCACACACACACACACACACACACATGAAATGCCTCTCTGCACTTGACCTATCCCCCCCCCCGTCAGGGACGAATCGATCTGTTCTGCATGTTTTTTCCATTGGGTCTATCTCTTTTTCTGGAGGGGAAACCCTTGCGAGCACGGGGGGAGAACATGCAAACTCCACACAGAAAGACCCGGGAGATACCCCACCTGGGTGCCTGGTACCCCGGGTTCAGGAGAACCGATGAATGAGTGTTTGACATACCTGGTAACCCGAGACAGAACACCAGGTACAGCAGAACCGATGAATGAGTGTTTGACATACCTGGTAACCCGAGACAGAACACCAGGTACAGCAGAACCGGCATGGCAACAGAACCGCTGGGCAGGACGGACCGCGGGTCACACCCACCGTAGTCGAACATTGTTTCGGCGTAGAGCGGCGCCTCTGTTGTCGAGTTCATGTTGCTGGCGATGAGGGAGGGACACTTTTAGCGGTTAGATTCTCTGTCGTGTAAATTGCAGTGTTGTAGTCGAGTCACTAAATCTCGAGTCCGAGTCGAGTCTCGAGTCCCCGGTGTTCGAGTCCGAGTCCATGTCCGAGTCACCAAAGAAGAGCCTGAGTCGAGTCCGAGTCGAGTCCCCATTACCCTAGTCCGAGTTCAAGTCCAAGTCATCAAGGTTGAGTCACCTCCACTCTGCCAGTCAAATAGCTGACGTACAAATAAAAAAAAAGGTTCTACATTAAACATAAATGACACAGCGGTCACCGTTTCAAAGGGAGTTTATTTACTTTGTGACACAATAGCCAAACAAATGCACTAGCCATCAATATCGTGTAATAGGGCCTATTACATTATTTTTTTTAAAACAATGTATTTATCATTTAACAAGTCTGAGAGTCTGCACCTTCCGAGTCCGAATGCAGTAAATGCTCGAGTCCAAGTCCAAGGTCCGAGTCATCAGTACTCAAGTCCAAGTCGAGTCACGAGTCCTGAAAATCAGTCGTGGACTCGAGTACTACAACACTGGTGAATTGCGTTGTATAGAAAATGTAGCGTTATTTTGGTTTTGTTTTTAATTTCATGTTAATTTTCAAACCTTTATTTAAACTCGAAAGGCTACTGAGGTTTCCCTCGTTTAAAAAAAATCATCATAAAAATCATAAAATCTTAACGATATGACAACAAGACGAGGCAAAGAGCAAAGGTTGGAGGTTGACAAAGGTTTTAAACTCTGCAACAGAGGGGAGAATCTCAAGCTTTAAGGACTGTTGGAGTTCATTCCATGAGCTAGAGGGGCATCACAGCTAAATGCAGATTTATCCTGTTCAGAGCAAACTCAGGGGACCTTAACCCTTTCACTACCACACTACATAAGGTTAACCGTCTGTTGGTCCGGGAGGCCGGAGACTATCACATGCTATCCTCAGACACCTGGCAGCTCAGATTCTCACTGGGAGAGTGTAACGTGTGAAAGGTCACACTACCTCCCTCCAGAGATCCTTCCTTCGCTGAGCAGGCGCCCCGACCGAACTGTAGGAGTATTTTTCTGTTTACAACGCCCAGGACCCACCCATCAGCTTTCCCACCCTCTAAGACTGCCAATTGTATTAGTACAAACGACCAGCCAAACTGAAAACAATGTGGAGAGCTGGTATCGAACACGCGAACCCAGCGTCTCCAGCATTGGTGGTGAGTGCCTTGCCCACTGCACAACCTGGCCGCCGGTAGTGAAAGGTTAACCTTATGTAGTGAAAGGTTAACCTTCTGTAGTGTGGTAGTGAAAGGTTAACCGTCTGTAGTGTGGTAGTGAAAGGTTAACCTAACACGCTCTCTCTCTCTCTCTCTCTCTCTCTCTCTCTCTCTCTCTCTCTCTCTCTCACACTCTCACACTCTCTTTCACACTCTCTTTCACACTCTCTCTCAAGCTCTCTCTCACTCTCTCTCTCTCTCTCTCACACACTCTCTCTCACACTCTCTCTCTCACACTATCTCTTGTTAACAGAACTCAACTTAGGGCGACAATAATGTGGTCAAGAGGCATGGTTTCTATCTTGTGCCTGAACTGGCGTGGCTTCTTTTATTCACATGTCAGCAGCAGAAGTAGTACAACTCTTCTCTCTCTGAGAGACATTGGGGGAAGAGAACGAAAGGGGTGGATACCTTTCCTTTTATAGTTGCCATAAGGTAGGGTACCTGGGTGGCTCCGCCTAGAGCGCCCTCTGGTGGGAGCAGATATATATACAACTAGACCATCACTGGTGGAGACAATCAGGTAAACACTTACCAGTGTAAACAGTCATATTGCACAGTTAGACCTATACAGAGCCTCTGATCTCAACATCTCTCACACTCTCTCTCACACTCTCTCTCACACTCTCTCTCTCACTATCTCACTCTCACACTCTCTCTCACACTCTCTCTCTCACACTCTCTCTCACACTCTCACTCACACTCTCTCTCACACTATCTCTCTCACTATCTCACTCTCACACTCTCTCACACTCTCTCTCACACACTCTCTCTCACACTCTCTCTCTCACACACTCTCTCTCACACTATCTATCACACTATCTCACTCTCACACTCTCTCTCACACTCTCTCTCACACTCTCTCTCTCACACTATCTCTCTCACAATCTCTCTCACACTCTCTCTCCTCTCTCTCTCTCTCTCTCTCTCTCTCTCTCACACTCTCTCTCTCACACTCTCTCTCACACTCTCTCTCTCTCTCACACTATCTCTCTCACTATCTCACTCTCTCTCTCACACTCTCTCTCTCCTCTCTCTCACTCTCACACTCTCTCTCACACTCTCTCTCTCACAGTCTCTCTTTCACACTCTTTCACACTCTCTCTCAAGCTCTCTCTCACACTATCTCTCACACTCTCTCTCACACTATCTATCTCTCTCTCCTCTCTCTCACACTCTCTCTCACACTCTCTCTCACACTATCTATCTCTCTCTCCTCTCTCTCTCACACTCTCTCTCATACTGTCTCTCACACACTCTCACTCTCTCACACACACACACACACACCACCTGCTATGCCTGCCTAGCAGACCCTCATCACTTCCTGTGGTATGCACACTCAAACACACAAACAACCACATCAGCACAGTGTGTGTGTGTGTGTTTGATGTCTGGTTGATAGCATATCAGGTACAAAAAAGTGTGAAGTGTGTGAAGCTATATTTACCGTGTTTTATATTTCTGCTGTAGTCGTCGCTCTGCTCCGCTAGCGGTGTCCTCTTTTGCTCCGGTGACAAACACAGTAGTTAACCCGCGTTAGCTGGCTATAACTCGCTCTTTGTAACACATCCTCCTGTGCTGCAGCTGATCTCAGCTCAGGTGCTTGTGTGCTTCTCGTCCTCGTAGTCGGGCGGCGCTGCGCTGCGGTTTCCTGTCACAGAGGATCCTTCTCTGCGCGTACCGTCGTACCGTGTGCACGGACCAGGAAGGAGGTGGTGGTGGAAGCAGTGAAGAAGAAGCTAAGACCTTCCTGTGACCTTTTACCAGAAACATTTGTTTCTGACAGTTCCTTGTTTAGATTTCCATCTGTCATTGAAATTGATCTGACTGTATAGGACAGATGGTAAGTTTCTCTATACAACAAAACAGAAACGTAGATCTACGTTAACGGCACTGGATGTGTTAATAATAAACACTGTTAGGACTATCTGACTCTTAATAATAAACACTGTTAGGACTGTCTGACTCTTAATAATAAACACTGTTAGGACTGTCTGACTCTTAATAATAAACACTGTTAGGACTGTCTGACTCTTAATAATAAACACTGTTCGGACTGTCTGACTCTTAATAATAAACACTGTTAGGACTGTCTGACTCTTAATAATAAACACTGTTAGGACTGTCTGACTCTTAATAATAAACACTGTTAGGACTGTCTGACTCTTAATAATAAACACTGTTAGGACAATCTGACTCTTAATAATAAACACTGTTAGGACTGTCTGACTCTTAGTAATAAACACTGTTAGGACTGTCTGACTCTTAGTAATAAACACTGTTAGGACTATCTGACTCTTAGTAATAAACACTGTTAGGACTGTCTGACTCTTAGTAATAAACACTGTTAGGACTGTCTGACTCTTAGTAATAAACACTGTTAGGACTGTCTGACTCTTAGTAATAAACACTGTTAGGACTGTCTGACTCTTAATAATAAACACTGTTAGGACTGTCTGACTCTTAATAATAAACACTGTTAGGACTGTCTGACTCTTAATAATAAACACTGTTAGGACTGTCTGACTTTTAATAATAAACACCCTTAGGACCATAGGCAGTGGGTAATGAAGGCTAGACTAGGGTAGACAGAGGCAACCATGCAAGGTGCCAACTTGCTCATCGGGAGCAAGTAGGGGTTAAGTATCTTGCTCAAGGACACATCGACACGCTGCCCGGGAGGAGCGGGAATCGAACCGGGAACCTCCGGATTGCCAGACGACTGCTGTACCTCCCGAGCCACTGTCACACTGTGTGTGTTGTCGCTGCAGCCCCCTGGTGACAATCTGGGCCCTATTCCCCGTACCTGGTTCAACTAAATCGATCAAAAGTCCCATTATCCAGATTCAATTAAACTGATGTTTGAATCCGCGCTTTCCCTGTTCCTCGAACCCTGATTCAGTCTCGTTAATTCGAACCAGACTTGATACTCAGGATAAGTGCGCACGGTTGAAAAGACAGTTGAAAAGACAGCAGATGTCGATCGCAGAAATCCTGATTTTTAGCATTGATTGATTGATTGATTTCAAACTTTATTAACAGATTGCAGAATGGGTACAATACAGTACGGCTCAATAGCCTCGCCGACAAGTTAAATGCATAATCTATAGGCTAATTTTAAGTCCCTCATTACCCCAAGCAATCAGATTATATTTCTTTAAATGTGCTGCTGGCAGTAGGCTTAATGGAATGAATAATCAAATGAGATCTTGCTAGCGAAAATAATTAGTTCAACTCTTTCAGAATAAGGATAAAAACAAGCCCAAATAGTATATCTAATTGATACAAATTATATTATGAGGATATCTGTACTGTATGTGCTTAGGTATTATGTACTATATAAATACATGGTTCCCAAAGAGAGGTTGGAGGGAGGCTTGCACGCAGTTACACTATTAATCAGGTTTTAATCTGTTTCGGACATAATCCATACATGCATTGAATTGATTACCCTTTGGTTTATACCAGTGACACCTCATGTTCATCATCAGATAACAGTGCTTGAAAAGATAAATGCATTTTCTCAAATTCATTCATCAAAAACGTCAAAGGCTCATTCAATTTATCAAGTCACGTCACGCCATCAAATCCATCAAACAGCGCATCTCCTCATATATTTTAAACCCAGTTACAATATCACAATAACGTGTGACACTGTCACAGTGACAGTGATACAATTAAACACTCCACAGATTCAGATTCCTCATAATTCATATCCACAATCCGCGCATAGACGCTTCATATGCTTGAATGAAACACAATCCGGGCGCTCCGTTAAGCAAATACACAGCAAAGAATATGAAACTAATCAGAGCCAAACGCCCGATAGGTTTCATTCATTAAAAATATCCCTGCAGGATTCACATTTGCAATGATCCGTTTAGTCCGTTATTAAAATAACTGTGTGTCGCGAGCGCCGTATCCGTATAACTATGACGTGCATTATTTAGGACAAAGTAAATTTAGTATCAGCATTTTAGGTCTATTATTTTACATTTCAAAAGCCCCCTCTAGGAAAACGAAGCACAAAAACAGAACGGTATAATGGGATGTAGACTGTGATAATTATTTCAGGAAGCAAGCTGGCATTTCTTTGCGAGGGTGTGGCCATGGTTCATCCAGCTTACTTAACTAAACCCTGCTCCGGAGCAGGTTCAAACTTTCTGATCTGTTACCATAGCGACTTATAAAATCCGACATCGGGGAACGGAAATGTGTGGCTTAAGTCAAGTTATGCTGAAAATTATCCGGCTACCTCAGTTAGCCAGGTACGGGGGATAGGGCCCTGGTGATTATGGGTAGGCTCAAGTTAAATAATTATGTTGCCAATCACATCCTGATCCCGCCGCATAGCATAATTAATTTTTTGTTAACATCTGCATTCCGAATGTATGTATGCTTTGTAGCGAACACCAGCACGCTATTTTTTGTCAAATTTCAAAAAGCTAAATGGATATACGGTATTTTTCCAAGGCAAAATATAAACAAAGTAATTCAGAAGCTGCCAGCAGCAGCACCAGGTACCGCACCCCTGCAGCCACAGCGAGCCCTGCCCCTGGGCATAACACCGGATCACCTGAGGCTATTGCTTTATCTTGGCAAACAAGGGCTTGCTCTACGAGGGCATGATGAGAGTCAGAGTTCATCAAATCGTGGACACTTTTTAGAGCTACTGTATGTACATTGTTTTCAAAGCATGATGAGATCCAAATTACGAAAAACGTTTCCTTCATTGCCCGTCGGCACCGCAACTTGTGAACGGTCTTTCTCAGCAATGAGGTGCATCCGAAACTGGCTAAGAACAACAATGTGCGCCAGGAGAGACAGTCAACTCTGAGTCTACTTCACATTGTGACAAACACTGCTTCACATTGTGACAAACTTAAAATATCAAATGGGTCTCATTCACCAACAGACTTACGACAAAAAGGGCTTTCTCTTAGGGCCATTTGAGACCTTTTCGGGCAAGACATGAATATAGACAATATATTATAATATTAATTATATATGTTTTATTGGGACGGTTGGTGAATCCCAAAATCTGCCCGAAAAGGTCTCAAATGGCCCTAAGAGAAAGCCCTTTTTGTCGTAAGTCCGTTGGAGAATGAGACCCAATTTGATGCCAAGACGAAACATTGCATATTGCTGCATTAAGGTAAGACAATGGTTAATCATATTGGATGCCTTAATTTGAACACTTAATTTGCACTATATATTAAATGAGTTGGGGTCACCGTAGTAGCCTAGTGGGTGTGTGTATTGTATGAATTCAGAACCATGGACAGTGCCGTTTGCAGGTGCACGCCGCATGCGCTAGCAAAAAGGAAGAATTGTGCATGCTCGCGCAACTTCCAACTATAGCCTCGCTCTAGTTAGGACTGTTAATCTCTATTATCATTACTACTTGCACTTCCATGTTCTATTATTATTACTACCTATCCTACCTGTATTTCTATTACCCTGCCCATACCTGTACCCCCCCCCCCCCCCCACCTCCCCCAATGCCGCTATGACACTTGAATCCCCCCCCCCCCCCCCCCCCCCCCCCCCGAGGGGATCAATAAAGGAACACCACCGGGAAGTGGGCTTTCCTATTCCATTCGCCCTACATGTTAAAAGTGGAGGTGGACTTCCCGGAGCTCCTCCATGTCGAGCTCTCCGCCCGGTCCCCGGCGGAGGCGGCGAAGAGGCACAGAGGCGCCCAGCTCCTCAGCATCTTGACGACGCGCTGCATGAACTTCTGTCCCGCGAAGGCGTAGATCACAGGGTTCAGGCAGCAGTGAACAAACGCGATGGTCTCTGTGACTATCATGGCCAGTCTCATGCCCTCCCCCTCGACCGGCGAGTACACCCCCCGCAACCGCAGGAAGCGCAGGAAGACCACAATGTTGTACGGCGTCCAGAAGCAGAAGAAGGCGGCGACGACGGCGACAATCAGCTTGATGGCGCGGTGCCTCTTGGTGCTCCTGAGGGCCAGCAGCGTGGGGAAGATCCTGGAGTAGCAGAACACCATCACCAGCAGGGGAACCAGGAAGCCCAGGATGTTCATCTCCAGCAGGTCGAACTCTTCCCAGTGGCTGCCCTTGGGATAGTGGGGTTTGCAACGAGAGCGTCCACCCGTGCTCACCTCCTTCGATGAGGTGAAGATGAGGGCGGGCAGGGAGACGAGGAGGCTCAGCGTCCACACCGACAGGGACAGGGCGACGGCCAGCCCCACCGTGCGGTGGCGCGCCGAGGTGTGAGCGTGCACGATGACGGCGTAGCGGTCCAGCGTCATGGCGACCATGAAGAAGATGCTGCCGTAGAAGCCGAGTTTGTAGATCACCGCGGTGAGGCGGCACAGGAAGTCTCCGAAGACCCACGAGAGGACGGCGGCGTAGTGGGCGAGGAAGGGCAGCGAGAAGATGAAGAGGAGGTCGGCGAGGGCCAGGTTGAGGAGGCAGATGTCCGTCAGGTTGGTCTGCTTGCGGTGTTTCGCCAGAACGCACACCACCAGGCTGTTACCTAGGAGGGCGTGATAAGAAGTAGTTTAAGTGATTTTCTCATCTAGATCGCATTCGTGTCTCTGAACTGAATTTAATGTAACGTATATTATAACCATCTGCACGGTTGCTTACACTGTTTATTTGTCCTCATATTTTTATACTCAGTTAATTATACTGTTTACACTGTTTATTTTTCTCATGTTTTTATATTCAGATCTAATTGTATTGCCTACATTTATGTATTTATTCTATTACCCTGCCCATACCTGTACCTCGCCTCCCCCATGCTGCTATGACGCCCGGTCACCACACACACATTATAATTATAAGTGAAAAAAAAAGTCCTTTGTTTCCCCCTTGGTACCCACTAGGTAACAAAGTCCCTTAAAGCCCAACCTCTAGGTTAAACCCTACTGATCAATTATGGGTAGTTTACATCATTGGTATATAATTTCATTATTTATTTTTTTCCATTTGACACCGGAAATGCCACTCTGAAAGAGTTAAAAAGGTCCACGCACGAATAACATGCACGCGCGAATCAAAAAAGCTTATCAAACGCCAACGTCACAACAGGTGCATATTAATGAGCCGAATCTAAAAGCTTATCAGACGCTAGCACCTAGCACGGCCGTAACGTCACTTCAGGAAAGTAATGCCTTATGTCCGTCCGGGTCATAGTACTAGATCAATGGTGGCTCACTCGGTGCATCACAGTTAGCCTATATCTCTGCCGTCCCTGCTACACGCAGTCGGGACCACTACACTCACTGACGTTAGCCTATAGCCCGCCGTCCCTGCGGGTGGTTCTCTCCTCTTTGTGTGCCCCCGTCCCCGCGGAGGAGCTTGTGGACTCGACGACAGCGGCGGCCGCGGGGCGCCGGAGCCCGCAGCGCTAGTTAGCTCATAGCTATCGTGTAACACTAGCCTTTGCGGGCTCGGGCGCCCTGCGGCTGCCGCCGCCGTCGCGTCCATGGGCCCCCCGGCAGGGCATCCGTGGGGACGGGGTGTACAGAGAGGAGAGAACCATTTTGGGTCGGCCGTTCATGCCGGCCAGCGAGCCGGATGTCGAGATATGTTGTTAGCACAATAGCTACCAAGCTAAGCTATGTTATCTACTAACGTTATAAACACAATATGTGTACAACGACACAATGATTTACATTATTACAAATATGGTAACGTGGTTGTGGCTTTTACAAATAGTGGTTAGCTTTAGAGATGGATGGGTGGCTATAATCACGGAGCAATAGTGAGGTGAAACAGATACATTTCCATTCGGCTAGTAGTAGCAAGCATATATCTATGGTAGCAAGGCTCTCTGCCTGCCACTAGCTGTGTGACTCTCAGCGCCCCCTGGTGAGCCCCCTGTTGTCCTGCACCTGTTGTGACGACATTACACGCGCACGTTATGAACCATTGATTAAAATATGCACGTGCGTGGTGATTGTGTTGGTCAGACAAAATGTTTGATAAAAACGCTAAAACTGGGTCAATTTCAATACTTTTTTTCCCCCTTCTTCATGAAAGCCACTGTTGGCCTAGTCCACATTGTTTATTGAACAAAAATACAACGTGGAGATTGACCTTTAACTTTACACTTTAATACACTTTAAAATAACCGTATTATTAAATAAGAGTTAAGATAAATTAAGAAAGAAAATAAGTAGAATTGTGCATCGACTACGCAGGAATCCAAAACTCTGGATGACGAGTGAGGTCCTCTTTAACTGTCCGATGGCCCGCCCTTGGCCGTGATGGACACGTCACAGAACATTTTACCGTTGTCTGTCGGCGTCCCATTGTTTTAGTATCTCTGAAGCAGCACATCGTTTGAAAGCTAAAATGGCCGCTGTTTGATTGACACTCTGCTTGACCTATTATGTGCTTCCAATCTCGGGTTATAAGACCAAACAGCCAACGAGCGTCAGTTTAGAAAAGGTCTTTCAAAAGAGACCAGACTTATGCATGTGCTACAAATGGTTTAAGAACCGCTTTCAATTTACTTTGGGTTTGCATTCGATAGGTGTTTTATGAGCAAGGAATAAGGCATACGTTTCCAGAGCAGGAGGGAGAGGGGTGACCTCTTTAATGCAACAGTGAATGAAACGTTTAATGGTGTGAAAGGTTATTAACGCAGTTGTCATGACAACGCGGCACATGACAACCAGAAAGGGGTGGGCTATCGTTGCTACGGCGAGGATCTATAAGTCGAACGGTGTTTCCGGGTGTAAGGCAGACTAGAATCTGACCAAGAGCGAGTAGGACTGAGATCACACAGAAGACACTCTCTCCTCTCATTGAGAGGGGGGGGGGGAGGAAGAATGCCACATCAGCATTAGCTTCGGCTACCACGAGGATGGTCTCGGCTAACGAACAGGCCTGACCGCTATTGGACTGAATAACGAAAGGACGATAGACGAACACACCGAAAGATCATTAGAATAGACTCTTCAAGGACGATACAATTTGATAACATCTGATTATGAGGTTCTGTTTATAGCAATAAAACAACGCTTTTCCTCATAAGGTATTTCACGGTGTCGAAGTGTCGAATTCTTACGGAGGTGGAGAATTAGTATGGTTTATGGATTGCACGGGGGAGATAAGGATCTTATCAGCCAGTGTCGTAGACGTCAGGACCATTAAAAGTACACAACGCAGAGGAATTGGATGGAGAGCCAAGCAGACGAAGACGTGATACTGGCCAGTTTGATCAGGATCTTACAATAGCTATAATATAGAATATAGATATAGCCCTGCAAACACTGCAACGCACAGTGAAAATCCCTATATTTTAAAGCGTGGCCCATTGACTACAAGGATGGATAAAACGGCTGGCGCTGAAAGTGTTAAAATAAACATAACCAATGTCCCCACAACGACAACAAAAATAGTTTTCATCACATGTGGGTACATTTGGTCCCCACAACAGTAGGAAAACAAGGACACACACACACACACACACACACACACACACACACACACACACACACACACACACACACACACACACACACACAAACACACACTTACCTATGAAGCCAATGATGATGACTATGCTGTAGAGAGTTGGCAGGAACACCACGCCAAACTCCTGGCTGCTGTTCTTCGATGGTACAGGTGATACGAAGTCTCCAGTGAGATAGTCATCATAGTTGATTTCGGTTTTGTTTTCGGGCCAATCTGTTAGATTAGATTAGATTAAAATGTATTGTCATCATGCAGCACAAGTACAGTACAACGTAAAGAAGTTTGGCGTCCAACCAGAGTGCAAATGTAACAGCAAAGTGCAGTACTTATATACAATGTACAGGTGATTAAACTGGATATAAAGTATATAAATGAGTACTACTGAGTAATAGTGCTAATCAGATGTATGTACAGAGTTGTACTATTAATATGTACAGTGATGCAGGTATAAAGACACTATGGTAGTAAGTCATACTGACCACCAGCGTAACTAGTAAGAGTAGGTAAGGGATATGTATACGGATATAGATATAGTATCTACAGATACTGTATGTAAAAATTATTATATGCAGGTATGTACAGACAGATGTGGATATATATATATATATATATATATATATATATATATATATATATATATATATATATATATATATATATATATATATATATATAATGTCTATTTATAAAGACTATAATTTATTTGAAACTTAGTAGAATAGATTTCCTGCGCATTCATATTTTACAGACAGTGGTATCTTCTATTTACATTTCAAGCATTTGATGCTCGTATCCAGATGAGAGTACAGGAAGTGCAACAGCCAAGCTCAAATTCTAGTACCACAATTGCAGCAAGTAATAATAATAAACTAAAATGAGCATAGAAATAGAATAAAAGAATAAGAGCAACGTCGAAAATAGGAAAAGTGATCAAAAGCAATGCAGACGATAACGGTACAACAAAGGCAAACAATAGAAGGCATAGAGATGGCAACATAAACAACAATAAAATTGCTCTCATTTACAATAATCACAGTGTGGATGTAATGAGCGTAAAGTGGGCAGAATGATTTAGCTTCCCTAATGTCCATAGGCAAGGTGATCCATAGCTTTATCTAGCCTCCCTAATGTCCATAGGCAAGGTGATCCATAGCTTTATCTAGCCTCCCTAATGTCCATAGGCAGAGTGATCCGTAGCTTTATCTAGCCTCCCTAATGTCCATAGGCAGGGTGATCCGTAGCTTTATCTAGCCTCCCTAATGTCCATAGGCAGGGTGATCCGTAGCTTTATCTAGCCTCCCTAATGTCCATAGGCAGGGTGATCTGTAGCTTTATCTAGCCTCCCTAATGTCCATAGGCAGGGTGATCCGTAGCTTTATCTAGCCTCCCTAATGTCCATAGGCAGGTTGATCTGTAGCTTTATCTAGCCTCCCTAATGTCCATAGGCAGGGTGATCCGTAGCTTTATCTAGCCTCCCTAATATCCATAGGCAGGGTGATCCATAGCTGAATGAATGAATGAATGAATGAATGAATTAATTCATTAATTCATTAATTCATTAATTCATTAATTAATTTATTTATTTATTAATGAATGAATGAATTAATTAATTAAAACTTTATTTAACAGATTGCAGAATGGGTACAATACAGTACGGCTCAATACACACAATTGTTAAGGGGATGCAGACCAGAGAAAGACGTTTGTCTTGTTTACATCAGGGTCCCCCATTTTCAATTCATAGTGACATTTATGACATACACAACATACATGACATCATGGCATTTATAGCATAGGGACATACATGACATACAGGTATTTAGTACTGTTACATTTGTGACATATACAATATGCAAATATACAGTACTGTTACCCATAGATCCTGACAGAGTATATACATATGATGGGGAGGAGACTGTACATTAGGAGGGGGTGGGTGGGTGGGAGAGAAATATACATACGGTGGGGAGAGAATATATACATACGGTGGGGAGGAGACTGTACATTAGGAGGGGGTGGGTGGGTGGGAGAGAAATATACATACGGTGGGGAGAGAATAATATACATGCGGTGGGGAGGAGACTGTACATTTGGAGGGGGTAGGTGGGTGGGAGAGAAATATACATACGGTGGGGAGAGAATATATACATGCGGTGGGGAGGAGACTGTCTACTAGGAGGGGGTGGGGGGTTTGGACATTTACGGTGGCCAGTTTCGAATTGCAGCCTCCCGTAGGTGCTCTAGCGGTTTTGAATGTGGGTAGGGATTCACATTCCTTTACAGCTTTGGGTAGGGCGTTCCACATTGATGTGGCATCAGTGGCGGCTCGCCACTAGGGGCGCTGGGGCGCCGCCCCCCCTGGTTAACCCTGATTATTATTATAAATAATATAAACATGTTTAAAATGAATAATATTTACTCATTTTAAGTATGTTTCTGTTTCCAATGCACAATATAACGTTAATATATCAAATATAAATAATCGTTTTCCTGAACAGGAAGTGACGACTCTGTCTGATAGAGAATACGTTCCGTTACCGTAGCCGCATTTCTCCTAGCCGCATTTCTCTCGGGCTAGACGCAATAGCGCTTTGAGTGTGCGTGCACTGGTTTCATTGCTGTATCCGTCGCAGCCAATCAGTGCGTAACGCGCTGTGCGTTGAAATATGATGTATTATGATGGAAGCCGGGCGCGATTTGAAGTGGTCTAAGCAAGCAGCGTCTATAATTTCCGTAGCCGCATTTCTCCGAGACGCTCTCTGATTGGCCGACGCCAGTTTCTACACTGGGAAAGCCACTCTTCGTTCGAAGTAGGTTAAGGACAAGGTAACGTTAGAGTTTGTCTTAGAGCGTGACGGCAAGTTCTTTCGACGGTTAAGCTTAGGCACTCTTTCAAAGTTGGTTAAGGTTAGAGTTTGTCTTAGAGCAGGGCGATAGAACGCCAGGTAGTTTGCAGGCTGTTCGACGCGGAAATGGGCAAAGACAGACTCATTCATTCATTCATCACAGTACTGTTGTGTTGTGCTAACAAGCTAATCTGGATGCAGTCTGGACAGAGTGGATATACATCAACAGTCTGGGGACAACAGTGGACATAATTATACACTTTATCAAGCCCTCCTCGACCACGTAAACAGTGAGTTAATTCGGTCTCTCTCTCTCTCTCGCTCTCTCTCTCTCTCTCTCTCTCTCTCGCTCTCTCTCTCTCTCGCTCTCTCTCGCTCTCTCTCTCTCTCTCTCTCTCTCTCTCTCTCTCTCTCTCTCTCTCTCTCTCTCTCTCTCTCTCTCTCTCACAGCGTGTTGTTAATTTTCGAGAGAGAGAGAGAGAGTTGAGATCGGGGTGTGAGTGTTTGGAAACCTAGCTGCATGGACTCTGTGATCATATTGATTGATGGCAATGGTGATAGTTGTACTGTAACTGTACCTACTTAAATATCCGTATGCTTTTGGTTTCACCGACGCTCTCTGACGCACACAGTAGTGTGTGGTTTCGCGATGCGTGTGCACGCGCGTGTTTGTGTGCAGTGTGGCATTGTGCTACCTTGGTACAATGGTACATGTACATTTTTGGTATCGATCGACCCCCCTGGAGAAAAATTCACGAGCCGCCACTGTGTGGCATAATTGCTAAACGTGTTTAGTCCCTTGTTTGAGCTTTGGTGTGTAATTAGCAAAGGCTGCATCCTCTTTTGGCTGCTGTTGGGAACCTTCAATAAACCAGTAGTAGATGATCGTAGTGTTCTTGGGGGCACATAGTTGTCAAAGTACTGTAGTACTGTAGTACTGTCAAAAATGGCGTGACCCAGGTCAGTCGCCGTTGGTTCAGCTCAGCAACGATTGTGCAAATTTTTTGTTATTATGTTTGTTTTTACTACTTTTTTTATGGAAACATCACTGGCGGGGACGTCATACGACCGCCAGTCACTTATTGACCTAAACTCCGGACTCAAAGAGGAGTTTAGAGACACTTTATGCCTAGATTTACCACCGGAGATCTGGCGCCACAACAAGGAGGACAAAGGAGCCGGCAAGAAAAAGAGACACAGAGTGAAGAGAGGAGGAATCAAACAGAGGTTAAGAAGAGCTGCTTACCGCCCGGCAATGATCCATCTTTCTGGCGAATGCACGTTCGTTGGAGGGGAGGATGGATGACCTGAGGGCGAGGATCCGCTTCCAACGGGAGATGAGAGACGTTAACATCATGTGTTTCACGGAGACATGGCTCAAGCCAGCGACTCCGGACCACAGCGTCTGTCCCTCGGACTCCTTCACTGTCCTACGAGCGGACCGCACGGCAGCCTCCGGTAAGAGCGCCGGCGGCGGGGTCTGTCTCATCACGAACAATGTCTGGGTGAATCCTAAAGAGGTGCATGTTCTCTCAAGCTCATGCTCACCAGACATGGAACATCTCTCAATTCTGTGCCGTCCGTTCCACCTCCCCCGTGAGTTCACTGCGGTCATCATGACCGCCGTATATATCCCTCCACACGCGAACACTGGCAAAGCGCTGGGGGAACTACACGAGCACCTCAATAAGCACCAAATCAAACATCCTGACGCGGCGACGATCGTAGCTGGTGATTTCAACCAGGCGAATTTGAAAAAAGTGATGCCGTCCTTTTTCCAACACATCGCCTGCTCCACAAGAGGGGGAAACACACTCAACCATTGTTACACCCCGTTCAGAGCCGGCTACAAGGCTGTGGCAGCTCCACCATTGATGGGTGCTACAAGCTCAAGCGATCACGACTCCATTTTGTTAATTCCGTCCTACAAACAAAGATCACGTGACGCCGTCGTGTCACGTGAGACAAAAAAATTGACCGACGAATCAGAGGCCACACTCCAGAACGCGCTCGCAGACACGGATTGGAATATGTTCCAGGGAAGCGCCAGTGACGTCAGCGAGCTCGCAGACACCGTGGTGAGCTACATAACAACACTCGCTAATAGTATTGTCCCCACGAAAAAGGTGCAGGTTTTCCCAAACCAGAAACCGTGGGTGGACAGTACTATCAGAGCAGCTCTGAACTCTCGCACCACTGCTTACAACCGGGGCAGAGAGTCAGGAAACATGGAGGAATATAAGGCTTCAGTCTATACTCTGCGCAAGGCTGTAAAACTTGCAAAACGGACATATGCTGATAAACTGGAGACACAAATGGCACATAACAACACAAGAGGATTATGGCGGGGACTGAGGACAATAACTGATTACAAAGTCAGCGCCCCCTCAATGGGGAGCGACGACGCCTCTCTCGCGGACAAACTCAACTCTTTCTACGCTCGGTTTGGTGTAGACGGTGGCGCCGCTGGCTCAACGGCTAGTGACGTCCCTGGCGCGCCGGCTGTTGTGGAGGGGGGGGGGGGCAACCGCGGGGGGGCGGGACGCTCTCTCGTTGTCGGAACACAGTGTGAGAAGAGCATTTATGCAGGTGAACACCAGGAAAGCGGCTGGCCCAGATGGTATAACAGGAGGCATACTTAAGTCCTGTGCCAACCAGCTAGCCCCGGTGTTCACCGCCATATTTAATCAATCCCTGGCGGAGTCAGTGGTCCCTGCCTGCTTCAAGATGTCTACCATCATCCCTGTACCGAAGAAACCCTCCCCAACATGTCTCAATGACTACAGACCGGTGGCACTCACCTCTGTGGTCATAAAATGTTTCGAGAGGCTGGTCAAGGATCACATTTGTGCCTCCCTCCCCAGTGATATGGACCCTATGCAATTTGCATACAGGACAAACAGGTCCACTGACGACGCGGTCTCCCAGGTACTGCACAGCACCCTCTCTCACCTTGACCGCCAGAAGGGGGGCTATGTGAGACTGTTGTTCATTGACTACAGCTCAGCGTTCAACACCATAGTCCCCACCAGACTGGTGGACAAGCTGATCGAGCTGGGTCTGAGCTCCGCCCTGAGCGCCTGGGTACTGGACTTTCTGAGTGAAAGACCCCAGGCGGTCAGGGTGGGGGGTCAGACCTCCAACACCATCACCCTGAGCATCGGGTCCCCCCAGGGCTGTGTTCTGAGCCCCCTGCTGTACTCACTCTACACACACGATTGTGTGGCCAAGTTCAGCTCCAACTCCATAGTGAAGTTTGCAGACGACACGGTGGTGGTGGGGCTGATCTCGGACAACGACAAGAAGACCTACCGGGAGGAGGTTGAGGTACTGGAACGCTGGTGCCAGGACAACAGCCTGCTCCTGAACATTGGTAAAACCAAGGAGCTGATCGTGGATTATAGGAGAGGACAGCAGGAGACACACACACCACTGATGATAAACAGGGCTACCGTGGACAGGGTGAGCAGCTTCAAGTACCTGGGGGTCCACATCTCAGAGGATCTGACATGGTCAACACACATAGACACAGTCGTAAAAAAGGCGAAGCAGCGCCTCTACCACCTGAGACAGTTAAGGAAGTTCAGAGTATCGGGGAAGATACTCCAGTCCTTCTACTCCGGAGCTGTAGAGAGCATCTTGACTGGAAACATCACTGCCTGGTATGGAAACAGCACGGCACAGGACAAGAAGGCCCTACAGAGAGTGGTGCGCTCAGCCGAGCGTACCACGGGTATTGCACTACCTCCCCTGCAGGTTCTATACAACAAGAGGTGCAAATCCAGAGCCTGCAGAATAATGAAAGACCCCCACCACCCCAATAACAGTCTGTTCCAGCTGCTGAGGTCAGGCAGACGCCTGCGAACCCCAGCTACTAGGATAGAGAGGCTTCGGCTCAGCTTCTTCCCCCAGGCCATCAGAGCCCTGAACAATGAACACTGAGTGCCACAGAGCACTGAACTTTCCACACACAAGCACACATGAGCACACACACGACACGCACGCTGTGCACGCTCGCACACTAGCAGCCACTTTAACATGAGCAGGCACACACTCATGCCGCACACGCCCACACTTATGGCCAAAAGGAAAGGTCACTTTAAAAATAGCATAGCAACAGTAACAGTGTATTGCACTACCAAAGGATCTAGCATGTCCTACATGCTATGTAAATAACTATGTACAGATACCGAGATGTCCCACCATGTTACCTGCTTGTTACCTGTTTATGCACAATGTTGTTTTTTATTGGATTCTATTATATGTTGTACCACTGTATTGCACATCGTTGCGGGCAAGACCACCCGCATTTCATTGTATACTTGTATGCCGTGACAAATAAAACTCTTGACTTGACTTGACTTGACAAGGGAATTGGCAATGTAGCTTACAGTAGTCCTGTTCCATTTAGTGCTTTGTAAGGAGGAGGAGTATATAAGAATGACTAATTACAATACTAAGAATAACTATTACTTTATGGTTATCTGTACTTTAGACAGACATAGGTGAAGGTTTACTAAAACTGATATAGGTACTACTATATATTTATAAGACTTGGGAAATTCCAAGTAATTCTTACTGTTTGATGATATAATATAAGATCAAATAAGGTTGTCATAGAAGAGGCATGCAGGAGGGGGAGGGGAGGTACAGGTATGGGCAGGGTAATAGTAGAAAGACACAAGTATAGGTAATACAATTTGATCTGAATATAAAAATATGAGAAGAATAAACGGTGTAAGCAAAGGTGCAGGTGGGGGTCTGTATGCAACTAGGCTGGTAAAGATATGCCTTCTAAAATGTCTATGTTCGGAGGCAGCTTCCAGGGGAAGTACATACACCGGAAATTCTACTCCACAGACACTTTCGGCAGTAGTTCTTTACCAGGCTTTATCTCACGGAGATAAAACTGGGAAGGAGGTTAGTATGCAACCTGCTTTAGGTACCAGATGGGTGGTGTTTACCGCATTGGGTCAATTTAGAAAGGTCACCGTGTCTGATAAAGGGTCAATCTCAGAAAAGTATAGAACACTATATTGACTTTCAAAGAGTCAAACTTACTGATGCTTGTTGCATTATGTGACGAACTCTGCCTATATGTGGTCCTCCAATCAGGATACACCAAATTCTTCAGACGAAGAACCATAATAAGTCTGCTTGGATTCAAAGTCCAAATCACTTAGAATGTGACAAATCGCCTGAAAGTAGCCGACCTCTGCTGTGTTTAACTATACATGCATATGAAGAAATATTTAAACAGGCTTATACACACACACACACACGCACGCACGCACGCACGCACGCACGCACGCACGCACGCACGCACGCACGCACGCACGCACGCACGCACGCACACACACACACACACACACACACACACACACACACACACACACACACACACACACACACACACACACACACACACACACACACACACACACACACACACACACACACACACACACACACACATAAGTGGCGTCGTTAGCCCTGGGCTTCCAGGGCTTTAGCCCCGGATGTTTTTCTCCTAGCCCCGGATCTAAAAAATAAATAAAAGAAAAGCTTTTACATATATATTTATTTTTTGATGGTAGCATCCCCATTGTCTGTGCTGAATGTTTGTTAGTGTTTGGTATTTTTCTTTGGTTTTTAGTACTTTTAAACATAGATTTTTAGCAAGTAGTAGTTTTCATTTGATCCTATATAATTGTTTCATTCACCGATTTGTGGACTTTTTAGTGTCTTGAAAGGCGCATTATAAATAAAATGCATTATTATTATTATTATTATTATTATTATTATTATTATTATTATTATTATTATTATTATTATTATTATTATTATTATTATTATTATTATTATTATTATTATTATTATTATTATTATTATTATTATTATTATTATTATCATCCAGGAGGGAAAAGACACTTTGGATAGTAGGGACTGCATCTCTGCCTGTCCTGGCCAGGAAACACTTTGCAACTGTGATCTCCTCTGGCAGTAGTTGGATATTGTAATGTGTGGCGAGGGGTTGCAGTAATTCCACTGAGAGAAACTGGTCTGAGGCTGGATAACATGCCTGTATGCCTCTCATACGTTGTTCTCCAACTCATGAGAACCTGCTCTCAAGCTCTTGCAGCATTCTGTCGAGGACTGGATAGAACAGTCTCTGTCTCAGCTGATCTCCATGAGGTCTGAGCTTGTGCCACAAGATGACTCAACTACATACTCATCCATCCTTTTCTGCTTCCTCCTTTGGCTGGTAGTATGTTCCTCAATCCCAAGGCCATTACATATGGCCTTTGTCCTGTCATACATGTCCACTGCCATCTCTGAGGTGCGATAACCTTTGAGTGTGTCCTGCACTGTGCTTTTAAATAGTACAGATAGGTATTGAAGATGTGCACTTTAACGCAGCAGCACCTGGAGCCATCATACCCATGTCCAGTGTCCACTGACAAAAACATGCTCATGATATTGTGATAAACTATAATAAGCTTTAATCGAACCCTGGTTCATTTCCTCGGATAGTCCGGTTGGTTTGGGGTGGTGTGAAAGCTCATTCACTCTTGCAAGTGAACCCTGCTGCGGTTCATTTGAGATGTGAATGCAAAGCGGACCAAAGGCAGGAAAAGACCCCAAAATCGAATATTTTTTTTATGAGAAGACTGAAACATTATGTATATAATTTTTTCGATTGCTTAAGCACGATTTGAAAACAGGGCCCGGTGTTTCAAAACACTACACACAATTAGCACAACCACACACACAATTATCAGAACACCTCAGATCCTTTGCTAAATTAAACACAAACTATACACTAATTTATAAAAACTACATTTAGTTACCATATGAAACACACGTTTCATATGACTTAATTCTGTTTGAACCAGTTACACACTGCTGTGCTTAACCTAAAACACATTTAATTAATTTAATCTACTTCTCAGTGATTAAGTGAAATACACAGATAATGTGCAAATATACAATAAATTCACCAAACACTACACAAGACCAATGTAGTGTAGACTGATGAAAACATAATTGATTTATCTCCATATACCCAAATCAATGATGCAGACTGATGAAAAAAAATTCTCTCCATATACCCAAATCAATGATGCAGACTGATGAAAATATAAATTTTCTCTCCATATAACCAAATCAGTCAACATTTCAACATGGAGAATCACAACAAAACATGTCCCAGTTTTCATGCTACTACAATGTGCATAACACAGTAAGCTCAGCAAATATCATACAAACAT
Source organism: Notolepis coatsorum (assembly GCF_963971535.1). Classification (NCBI taxonomy): domain Eukaryota; kingdom Metazoa; phylum Chordata; class Actinopteri; order Aulopiformes; family Paralepididae; genus Notolepis; species Notolepis coatsorum. The sequence goes on along the minus strand of NC_140166.1, from coordinate 138,308,205 downwards.
AAAATACTGTATCCAGTACAGGTTAAAATTACAGTAAAACAAAAACAAAAGTAGAACAAATTTAAATAGAGTACAGAAAATACTAGACATTATCTCTTTGCCTAGCTAGATCTGCAAGAGATTTCTTTGTTGTGATTCTCCATGTTGACAATCATGTTGACTGATTTGGGTATATGGAGAGAAAATTTATATTTTCATCAGTCTGCATCATTGGTTGTCTTGTGTAGTGTTTGGTGAATGTATTGTATATTTTCACGTTATCTGTGTACAGTACTTCACTCTCCTTCCATTTTGGTTGAAGACCAAACTCACCTGCTGCATTTTTATAGTGCTTAAAACTGATTGGTGTATCTACAATTAAGCAATGGTGTGTTTGTGCATCTGATTGCTGTGTTTAACCAATTGGCTCATATGTGTGGTAATTTGACATTCTGTGTCTAATGTAATGCAAGTGTGTTTAGTGTTTTGCAAATCACTGTGTGTATTGTTTTGCAAAAAATGTGAGGCTGACTTTGTGCTTATAGGGGTGCAAATCTGGGCCTATGTTTTGCTCCTTGAGTGTAAGGTTTTGATAATTGTGTAATACTTTTGATTTGAGTGTTTATGCAATCGAAGAAAACTGTAAAGACTAGAGATTAACTGTTTATTTCTTTTGTACATAGGCTGTGCATAATGTTTGTTTGTTTGTTTATTTGCTTATGTGTATGATTCTTAACTGTGTTTTTATTTTGTTATTGGTGTATATGTGTGTATGTATGTATATGTATATATATGTATATATGTATATATGTATGTATGTATGTATGTATGTATGTATGTATGTATGTATGTATGTATGTATGTATGTATGTATGTATGTATGTATGTATGTATGTATGTATGTATGTATGTATGTATGTATGTATGTACTGTATGTATGTATGTATGTATGTATGTATGTATGTATGTATGTATGTATGTATGTATGTATGTATGTATGTATGTATGTATGTATGTATGTATGTATGTATGTATGTATGTATGTATGTATGTATGTATGTATGTATGTAATGTATGTATGTATGTATGTATGTATGTATGTATGTATGTATGTATGTATGTATGTATGTATGTATGTATGTATGTATATGTGTATATATTAGGGATGTCCGATATTATCGGCCGACCGATATTATCGGCCGATATCGGCAGTAAAATGTGATATCGGAAAATATCGGTACTGGTTTAAAAACAAAAAAAAACAATAACAATATTTGTTATATATATATCCAGTGAAATTATTAGTTACAGTACCTGAAATTATTCCGTTTTTTGGACGGGGAAACCCTGCATATATCGGTATCGGTTGATATCGGTTGATATCGGTATCGGAAATTAAGAGTTGGACAATATCGAAATATCGGTATCGGTAAAAAAGCCAATATCGAGCATCCCTAGTATATATGTATATTTGTACTCGTTGGGGTCTCTTGAACCATATCAATATTTTATCTGGCTAAATAAAGGTTAAATAAATAAATAAGAAACTGATGATTTGGTCCTGTTAACTTTGAATTTTCTATGGGGACTGCCCAGATCCCTCTCATCCCCCCGGGCTGAAGCCCCCAATGTTTTCTAACCCTAAAAACGATGTACACCTGCATATAACCCGTTGCTTTGTATGATAGCATGTACTATAATGCTGTATATATATACCATACTGTATATATATATTTATTCTCACCGCATATATACCTATCCTCACCTGTATGTACTTACCTGCACATAGTCCCTTATATTATATCTGTACACTGGCCTGGACTGGCCATCGGGAGCACTGGAGTTTTCAACAATGCTTTTCAAGTTATCTGTACATATCCTACTCTTACTAGTTACGCTGCTGGCCAGTAGTAGTCATACTGTTTCTATTTATATAAATATAATACAACTGTGTACATACATCTGACTAGCACTACACTTGGTAGTACTAATTTGTATATTTTGTACCCAGTTTAATCACCTGTACATTGTATATTGCTGTTGCACTTTACTGCTACATTTGCACTCTGGTTGGATGCTAAACTTATTTTTCATTGTACTGTACTTGTGCTGTATAATGATGACAATTTGATACTCAATACATTTGAGTATATATATATACACACACACATACATACTGTATATAATTTCTAGTAGGCACTGTCTACCCTCTGTAATCATAGTCACACAGTCTATTCTGTGTGGTGTCCAACATCTACACACACACGCACACACACATGCACGCCACACGCACGCACACACACACACACACACACACGTGCGTTTCTGTGTGAAACCAAAAAACAAGAAATATGAAAGATGAATATACAAAGATAGCATTTCAATTATGCTGTAAAACCAATAAACAAAAGAAATGTAAGCTACAATAACAATTACTGATAAATAGGCTATACCAAGACTTTATTTTAATGATAGTGTAAGCTGTTTCATATGTGTATACTCAGAGCTAATTATATTGTTATATTGTTTACACTGCCTATTTTTACTTTTCTACTGTACTATAATTGTATTACCTGTATTATGTTTACTATTACCATGTACCTGTACCTCCCCTCCCCCATGCTGCTATGATGCCTGAATTTTCCCAAGGGGATCAATAAAGGAATATTCCACACTGGGAGACCGAGCTTTCTCCGTAGCTGCCCCCAGGCTGTGGAACTCCCTCTCCCCTACCATCCGAGGCTCCGACACCATCAACCTCTCCAAAACACACCTAAAAACACACCTGTTCACACTTGCCTTCACGCAACACGGCCCTGCTCCCAAGTAGCCAAGTCTCTTCACCCACTCCCCTCCGACTCTTTTTTATTTTGTTTTAATTTTCCTGTTGTTACTATAGGCTACATATATATTCATATTCATATATTGTCTTTTATATAGCTTCTCTCTTTTTATGTAAAGTGTCCTTGAGTCTGAGAAAGGCGCTTCTCTCTCTAAATCTAATTTATTATTATTATTATTATTATTATTATTATTATTATTATTATTATTATTATTATTATTATTATTATTATTATTATTATTATTATTATTATTATTATTATTATTATTATTATTGTAACTGAGGGGTACAATTCCCTGACTGTATTACTAGATATGATACTTACTACCACTACCTTTGTACTTAATATTCGGCCACCCAGTACACGGCATAAATATATTATCATGAACACTCTCACGTAGATGAAACGGATCCAACACAAATGTACGAATTAGAAACAGGTCTTTATTTCCTACACAGCGATGGTGTGTAGAATAAGCACTTAATCACTTAATTACATTTATGAATTGAAATAGTATGCACTTTTATGGCAAGGAGTATTCGTCGGTATATCAATAGATAATGTCCAATCTCTGAAGGCGCAGGTGGTAAATATACGACCTGGAATAGTTAAGGAATAACAGCAATGATACTTTAATGATTATAGGCTGGATACACTAGAGGGGGTTAATCCGGTCGCTTGTAAGCCGACAGGAGTAGGAGGGGGGGGGGGGGGGGTAGAATCCAGCTGCCTCGTCCGGCCAAGGGTATCCCAGGTGAACCCACTGTAGTGCCGTTCAATGCGCCGGCGATCCTTGGACCACAGATGAAAGCAGGTGGACTCTTTGTGGGCCGGCTCTCTCCGGTCCACGGGGGAGAGATGTGGAGAGACCTCGTCTTGCAGAGCGTCTCCTCACCTTGCGTCCTCTCCAGGGGGGGGGGTTCCAACACACGGTAGTGTCGGGGGTCTTTATCCATAGAATAATCAAAGTATCCAAAGCATAATCCGTGCCTGGGAAGGCGGGCTGTCGTCGGTAGAATAATCCGGTATACAGGTCCACTCGCTCGTCGGCTCTGGGGCTCCTCGGGTGCAGCTTCACATAGGGTCAACCACCCTGGGTAAGCAGCCAGTTCTCTGCCCGAAACGATGGGGTACTGACTACGGTAGTATTCTCACCGCACGAAGCACTATATATTAACAGACTATTATTAGCTTAATAGACTACGTCCAACTCGACGATATAGTGCCAAATATAACTATTCAAATATTAATATACACGATGTCTCAATACCGATGGTAGGCCGAACTTGGCCTTACTCCCACACGTGGCATCGCGGGGAGGCTTTACGTCTGTGACTCTATTGGAGGGTAAGAAACTGGACTGAAAAGAAAGTCCTACTTTAGTAGCGCAGTATATATACGCACTATGAACAAATAGTCCCATTAGTGGTGCGGTAGCCAAATTCCTACGCGGAACTAGGACTTGTTCGTACATGTCGAGCGGTACGTTTGAACTGGGTCTGAGGGGTATGGCAGCCTGGCACCAAGGTCTCGACCAATAGTAGAATGGAGACTATTATGGGATGTTCAGTAGGCTAGAATGGATATTCAATGCATATTGTACAAGGAATATACAAGGGATATCAGGGAATATTAGAGAATATACAAATACAATTAAATATATATATATAAATAAATAAATATATATATTCGGTTTAATCTGGCCCTTCACAACAGCCACCCCCTGAATAGGTCCCAGACCTAATCAGTTAAACGGAGACAGATTAATCGCGTTGTCTATTTACACATAAGGGTTTGCTGTAGGGGTCAGTCAACTTCACAAAGTCATAGGGTTGTAGGGTCATGGTCATCATCGATTGTGTCTGGGAGTCGAGGCAGTTCTATGAGCCTTGCCACGGGACGGGTGTAAGTGCGACCCTGGACGAGCACTTCAGCTGCTCGGACCTTGCCGTCGGCACCGGTGATCACTTTGCTTACGCGGCCGGCCGGCCACATAGCTCTGGGCAGTGATTGATCAATAATCATGACGACTGTTCCTTCTGTCAAATTGTCTCTCTCCTTTACCCACTTCTGGCGGGTCTGTAGAGACGGTAGGTAGTGCAGTAGGAAACTGTTCCAAAACTTGTCGGCTAATACTTGGCTGTACCTCCACATTCGTCGGCCGTTCGCTTCTTCAGGCCGGTACATTGTCTGGGGTAATGTGGGATCTAGCCGCCCCATCAGGAGTGTGTTGGGGGTAACTGGGTCGATATCCGCCACATCACTGGAGACATATCCGAGGGGCTTCGAGTTAAGTACTCCCTCAATCTCCGTGAGGACTGTCATTAGGACTTCTTCTGCCACAGTCTGGGCCCCAAGTACTGCGTACAGGGCTGTCTTTATGGAGCGCACTTCTCGTTCCCAAGTGCCACCGAAGTGGGGTGCGTTTGGGGGGTTGAATTGGAAATCAACCTGTGCTGGAGCGAGGTGGGTCTTAAGTTCTGGGCCCATAGCTTGGAAGCTCTCTCTCAGCTCTCTTTCGCCGCCTTTAAAGTTTGTCCCATGATCGGACAATAGGGTAGACGGTCTTCCTTTCCGGGATATGAATCTACGGAAGGCCATAAGGAATGAGTCTGTGCTCATGGTCGGGAGAAGCTCGATGTGTATCGCTCTGGTGGTCATGCATTTGAATACAATACCCCACCGCTTCTCGGTTCCTCTTCCTTTCTTTATGTGCAGCGGGCCAAAGCAGTCCATACCCGTTGAGTGGAATGGCTTGTCACCGATTCGGAGGCGACATGGAGGAAGGTCAGCCATCCTTGGTATGCTGGGCTGCGCGCGCCACTTGCGGCAGTCTAGACATGTTCGTTGGAAGCGTCGTACCGCCTCTCTTCCTTGTAGGATCCAGTAACGACGTCTGATTTCCGCGAAGACTCTTTCTGCTCCTGCGTGATGTACATCCTCATCGTATTTCTTTATAATCAGCTCTGTGACCTTGTGTCGGCTGTTCAATACGATCGGGTATTTAATGTCATCCGGTAGATTGGGGGCTCTGCGTAGGCGACCACCCACTCTGATGAGGGTGTGAGCGTCGCTCTCGGGGGCCAGGTGAATTAATCTGCTGTCGGATGGGACGGGCTTTCCTCCCTGTAGACAGGCCAATTCATCGGGGAACGAGTCTCTCTGGGCTCGCTGCAGTAGAAGCAATTCTGCTTCCTCGTAGTTAGCCGCTGACATATCAGCGGGGGACTTGCACTCCGGGTGGTACCGCAGGAATGTTCTTTGTTGTGCACTCTCTATGGACGTGCAATCGTTTATGTTAGGGTCGGTGGAGGCTACGGTGCTCAATCCACAGAACACAGACTTCTTAATTTCCACCTCCTCTGGACTTGCTTCCCTCGGGATAGGCATGGGCCACTGTCCTTCCGGGAGTCTTAGGAATGCGGGGCCGTCACTGTAGACATTGCGACGGGTGAGGTCATCCAGGGGCATCCCCCGGGTGATGACGTCAGCTGGGTTCTGTTTTGTATCAACGTAGCGCCACTCTGTTTCTCCGGTTAACTCTTCGGTTAAGTCTTGAATCTCGGTGACTCTGACTCCCACGAAGACTTTGTACTTGCATGAGTCCGATTTGATCCAGGCGAGTACCGTCGTGGAATCTGACCACAGGATTGTTCTAGACACCGGTATGGTGAGCTCACGTTGGATGAGCGTGGCTAGGTGCGCTCCGGCTAGGGCTGCGCAGAGCTCTAGACGTGGGATAGATTGTTGCTTGCGTGGGGCTATTCTCGAGCGGGCGAGGACAAATGCTGTGTAGATCTCTCCCCCTTGGTCTTGGGCCCGCAAGTAGGCTACTGATCCGTATGCGACCTCTGAGGCGTCACTGAAGACGTGTAAGTCCATTTTACATGTCTCTGGCCTCACCTTGGGTGGGAAGTAGCTTCGGCGCATATTAACGCCTGGGAGTGAGTGGAGCTCCATCTCCCACTCTCTCCAGGTGGATGCAAGGTGTGCGGGAATGGGGTCGTCCCAGCCCTGGTCCTTGTCCCACAATGCTCGTACAATCATTTTTGCCCTGGTGGTGTACGGTAGAATACATCCTAGCGGGTCATATTGTCGGGCGAGTGTTGTGTACACACTCCGTCTGGTGGTCGGCGCCGCCGCCGGCCTTCCCTGCTCCGTAGTCAGGGGCTTGTGTCTGTAGTGAAGCGAATCTGTTTTGAATCGCCACACCAATCCCAGGGTCATCTCCTGGGCTTCTCCCGGGATTGTAGCCATCCAGGTCTCGCTGCTGGCTGCCTTGTCCTCGGAGGAGAGGCTGCGCAGTACTTGCGGATCGCTGCTGGCCCACTGCCTGAGATCAAAGCCGCCTTTGATCAATGAGGCGCGGAGTTTAATCAGGAGAGCCTCGGCTTCTTCCTGGGTTGAAAGGCTTTGTAGACAGTTGTCTACGTAGAAGCTGTTCTTTACGCTGTGTCGGACCTCTTCGTCCGCTGCTGGGTCCTCTGCTACATGTTTCTGTAGTGCAAATGTCGCACAGCAGGGGCTGCACGTCGTTCCGAAGGGGAGGACTTCCCATTGGTAGATGGCTGGGTGCTCATCTCCTGGCTTCTCTCTCCATAGGAACCGTAACAGGGGCTTGTCCGCCTCTACTAATCTCACCTGCAGGAACATTCCTTTAATGTCCCCGCTGATGGCCACCTTTTCCTGGCGGAAGCGGAGTAGAACGCCGAGTAGGGAGGGGCCGAGTGTGGGACCGGGCAGTAACTCTTTATTCAGATTTTGGGATCCGATCTGGTAGCTGCAGTTAAATACTATGCGGTCTTTACCGTTGTGATGGACCTTGTGGTGGGGCACGTACCACGATTCAGTGGTCTGGTCAGCCTCTTTAATGTCCATCTTTGTGACGTGTCCCGCTGTGATGAGCTTCTCAATCTCAGCGCGGTATACACTCTCTTGGGCGGGGTTCTTGGCTAAGCGCCGCTCCGTGTTCAGCAGGTACCGTTCTATGGCGTCTGTCTTGGCGTGGAAAGTAGGCATTCCTTCTCGCCGCAGGAGTGGCGTGGCGTATCTCAACACGCCGTTGACCGGGACTCTCTTGGTCCCTGTCTCGAGGAGGTGAATGGCGTAAATGTCATCTTTAGAGCGAATGTCTTTCTTTCCATTCTTAAAGGGCATTTGTTCCAAGCTCCATAGCCGCTCTACGTGTTGCAGGAGTGCAGTTTCTCCCTCTGTGACTCGGGAGTGGAGACATCTAGTGGCTGTACTTCGGTTGAGAGATTTGGCGAGCGGGCCTTGGAGAGTCCATCCCAAACGGGTCTCGACTGCTGCAGGACAGCCTCGGGGTCCGGTATGAACCCGGTCTATCGGGACAATGAGGTCTGCATGGTCGGAGCCTATCAACAGGGTCGGCATAGCATTGTCTATGAGCGGGATCGGTAACTTGCGCAGATGTGCATATTTCTCCATCAGCTTGGCGACGGGGTATGTGTACCGCGACAGTCCTATTTCTTGGCTGGTGAAAGCGTCTGCAATCTGGTACCGTCGCTCAGGCTGGCCGCTTGCTGCGATAGAGAATGAGACATTCTCGCCCTTTATCGTCTTCAAATCTCGTCTTATTGTCCGAATTGTCATTTGGGTTTCGCTTCCCCGCAGCCCTAGCTGGGCCGCAGCGGAGGCGAGCAGCAGGGTCTTCTCTGACCCGTCATCGAGGACGGCGTAAGTGTCCAGGACTTTATTCTGGTAGCTTAGTGTCACACGCACTACTTTTAGGAGTACTCGGGCTCCACTGCTGCTGGCGGGATCGATGTACATGACGCTCGCTTTGCGGCTGGATGGTGCAGGTGAAGGGCGCCGTCTGTTACTGTCGTGAAGTATGTCCAGATGGGCTCCTTCGCACTTGGTGCACCTTTTCTTTAAGCGGCATTCGGCTGCCATGTGTGAGCGCGCACAGCGAAAACAGCGCTTGTTGGACTTTATCCATTGACCTGCTTCCTCCGCGTTCAGCTTGGGGAAGGAGTCACATTGCGCTAGCCAGTGTTCTTTCTCACAGTAGGGGCACACTATCTTCCACTTCTCCGTTCTGGAGGGGGTACTGTGGCTCCTGCTGCTCGGTACTGACTCCGATTGGTGCATCACAGTCACCGATCTTCTTCCATCATTTAGTCGTCTGGTTCCTTCTCTGGAGCCAGGGGTGCTCCGTCCGAATGTATCTAGCCGTAGGCTGCTGACTTCTCTCGCCAGGAAGTCTGCTAGATCGAGGAGGTTCGGTTCGGGGCCATTCGGGTCTCTGTGGTCCCTCTGCCGCCTAAAGCGCTCCTGACGAGCGGGCGGCAGCTTCTCCAGGATCCTTTCCACATTTGAGTTGGCGTAAAGTTCATACTTCCCCTTCTCTCTTTGCGCTCCCAACATCCCTACCAGGGACTGCACTCTGATGGACAGGTCGTCCAGTGCTCGATTGTCTATTGCTGGGGGTAAGCGGTCGATGTGTCGGATCTCCTGGATCACGTAATCCCATATGCGCCCATACCTCTGGTCCAATGCTACCAGCGCTGCTGTGTATGGGGTGGTGGAAGTCGCGTAGGCGAGCGCTATATTATGTGCGCGGGGCACCTTTAAGTGCTGCAGTAGGATGGCGTATTTGTGGCGTTCATCCAATACATCCACCAACATGGTCTCCAGACACATGCGGAGTTCTGTATACTGGGCCCGGTTCTCTTGGGTGAAGTCGGGTACCATAGGCGTGCCAATGTATGACGCTGACTGTGGATACATCGGCGAGCGTTGGGGGAGAGGCCTCCTAGGCGAGTCTCCTCCCGCTCCTTGGTATGGGCTGGTACCGGCAGTGTACCATGGCCCGCTTGTCCAGGTGCTGTTCCTCGGTGCGGGTCGTGCGTCGTGCTCACCCGTGTATAGAGTCTGGGGTCTGTAGCGCAGCTCCGCGGGAGTATAGCCTGGGCTGTACCGGACCTCCTGGTCCGGTAGAGTACTGTGCTGTCTTCGGGCGCGGTTCTCCTCCTCTTCCTCTTCGTCTTCAGTTAGGTCATCCAGTGCTTGTAGTCTCTGGTTTAGCCTCTCCACAGGATATGCTGCTCCTTCCCGGTTGCTAGGTCTCGCTTGGACCGGTGGGGGGAGGTGGTCTGTGGGGGGTATAGACCTCGTCTGTTGGTCAAGTTCAGGGTTGTTTACTCGGCTAGGGGATGCCGCCCTGGAGGTGTGTCTAGACGAGTTCCTGGAGCCTCTGGCGGAGGGAGAGGGTGTTGTCCGTCTGATCAGCTGTTCTATTAGTTGCGCTTGCTGTCTGTCGCGCTCTGCGTCCCGTAGAGCACCAGCAGCTGCTCGCTGGCTGTCTGCTCGGTCTCGGGCCACATTCTCTTCCATCTGAATGCGTCTTATTTCCAGGCGTATGTGCTCTTCTTCGCTCCGTTGCTGTAGCTGCAATCGATCGCGTTCACCCTGGAGTCTATCGCGTTCAGTAGAGGCTTTCAGGCTGACGAGGAATGCCTGCTGTAGGGTCCTCTCTGCCTCGCTGGGAGAAGGCGGTTGTATAGGGGAGCCTTCCCTCGGGGTACTCCTTGCGGAGCCTTGGAGCTCTATCTCCACGGTGCTCTCCCCGTCTTCTTCCGTGCCGAGTTCTCTCTCGGTAGCGTTGTATTCCTCCCGGGACTCATCGGGGACTACTTCTTCAGTACTGGCGGGGTGTGAAGTCATGTCTGGTTCCCACTGGTCCCCACCGTGAACTTGGTCAGTTACATTAGAGCCCGTAGGGGCCTCTATGGTCGGGGTAGTCTGGGCGTTGGGGTTAGACATACTTTTACTTTCTAGTTTTACCGCGTTTACTGTTAGTAGAAGACTAGGTTGTTGACTGACAGCGTAAGCCTCTAAGTACTGAGGGAGCCGTCGTTCGCGCTGCGGGCGTTGGTTAGGAGGATCGTTTCGTGGAGTGTTCATCATAGGCCATTTCAATATTAATAACACTATATTAATATTACACTAATTACCATCCGGCTCGAAGGACCAATTGTAACTGAGGGGTACAATTCCCTGACTGTATTACTAGATATGATACTTACTACCACTACCTTTGTACTTAATATTCGGCCACCCAGTACACGGCATAAATATATTATCATGAACACTCTCACGTAGATGAAACGGATCCAACACAAATGTACGAATTAGAAACAGGTCTTTATTTCCTACACAGCGATGGTGTGTAGAATAAGCACTTAATCACTTAATTACATTTATGAATTGAAATAGTATGCACTTTTATGGCAAGGAGTATTTGTCGGTATATCAATAGATAATGTCCAATCTCTGAAGGCGCAGGTGGTAAATATACGACCTGGAATAGTTAAGGAATAACAGCAATGATACTTTAATGATTATAGGCTGGATACACTAGAGGGGGTTAATCCGGTCGCTTGTAAGCCGACAGGAGTAGGAGGGGGGGGGGGGGGTAGAATCCAGCTGCCTCGTCCGGCCAAGGGTATCCCAGGTGAACCCACTGTAGTGCCGTTCAATGCGCCGGCGATCCTTGGACCACAGATGAAAGCAGGTGGACTCTTTGTGGGCCGGCTCTCTCCGGTCCACGGGGGAGAGATGTGGAGAGACCTCGTCTTGCAGAGCGTCTCCTCACCTTGCGTCCTCTCCAGGGGGGGGGGTTCCAACACACGGTAGTGTCGGGGGTCTTTATCCATAGAATAATCAAAGTATCCAAAGCATAATCCGTGCCTGGGAAGGCGGGCTGTCGTCGGTAGAATAATCCGGTATACAGGTCCACTCGCTCATCGGCTCTGGGGCTCCTCGGGTGCAGCTTCACATAGGGTCAACCACCCTGGGTAAGCAGCCAGTTCTCTGCCCGAAACGATGGGGTACTGACTACGGTAGTATTCTCACCGCACGAAGCACTATATATTAACAGACTATTATTAGCTTAATAGACTACGTCCAACTCGACGATATAGTGCCAAATATAACTATTCAAATATTAATATACACGATGTCTCAATACCGATGGTAGGCCGAACTTGGCCTTACTCCCACACGTGGCATCGCGGGGAGGCTTTACGTCTGTGACTCTATTGGAGGGTAAGAAACTGGACTGAAAAGAAAGTCCTACTTTAGTAGCGCAGTATATATACGCACTATGAACAAATAGTCCCATTAGTGGTGCGGTAGCCAAATTCCTACGCGGAACTAGGACTTGTTCGTACATGTCGAGCGGTACGTTTGAACTGGGTCTGAGGGGTATGGCAGCCTGGCACCAAGGTCTCGACCAATAGTAGAATGGAGACTATTATGGGATGTTCAGTAGGCTAGAATGGATATTCAATGCATATTGTACAAGGAATATACAAGGGATATCAGGGAATATTAGAGAATATACAAATACAATTAAATATATATATATAAATAAATATATATATTCGGTTTAATCTGGCCCTTCACAACAATTATTATTATTATTATTATTATTATTATTATTATTATTATTATTATTATTATTATTATTATTATTATTATTATTATTATTATTATTATTATTATTATTATTATTATTATTATTATTATTATTATTATTATTATTATTATTATTATTATTATTATTATTATTATTATTATTATTATTATTATTATTATTATTATTATCTTATCTTATGTATGTTGACACTGATGTTGTGATGGTGGACTTGAGCGCCCTCGTGTGGATTGTTTTGGGGAAGGGCTCATGCGCACATTGCTCCCACTTTCTGTCTGGGATTTTGGATGTAAAAGCTGTTGTGTTGATGATCTCGAGTCTCCCGTGTTATTTTACGCAGATAAAACTGAGACGTTAGTCGTTGGCCCCAGCAAATCACAGAGGCCTGTTTGAGGACAGCTCAAATAGATACTTGTCATGTATCTCAGAGCTCCACCATAAAAAAAACTTCAATGAATGAATGAACGAACGAACGAATGAATGAATGAATGAATGAATGAATGAATGAATGAATGGATGAATGGATGAATGAATGAATGAATGAATGAATGAATGAATGAATGAATGAATGAATGAATGAATGAAAACTTTATTTAACAGATTGCAGAATGGGTACAATACAGTACGGCTCAATACACACAATTGTTAAGGGGCTGCAGACCAGAGAAAGACGTTTGTCTTGTTTCCATCAGGGTCCCCCATTTTCAGTTCATATTGACATTTATGACATACACAACATACATGACATTTATGGCATAGGGACATATAGGTATTTAGTACTGATACATTTGTGACATAAACGGTATTCAAATATACAGTACTGTTACCCATAGATCCTGACAGAGTATATACATAATGGAGAGGGGACTGTACATTAGGAGGGGGTGGGTGGGTGGGAGAGAAATATACATACGGCGGGGAGGGAATATATACATGCGGTGGGGAGGAGACTGTCTATTAGGAGGTGGTGGGGGTTTTGGGCATTTACGGTGGCCAGTTTCGAATTGCAGCCTCCCGTAGGTGCTCTTTAAGAGCGGTTTTGAATGTGGGTAGTGATTCACATTCCTTTACAGCTTTGGGTAGGGCGTTCCACATTGATGTGGCACAATTGCGAAATGTGTTTAGTCCCTTGTTTGAGCCGAATCTGGGTTTAACATGATTTGTTGAGCTTCCTCTGGTGTAGTGGTTGTGGTATTCACTGACCTTTGGGAAGTATTTTGACATGTACATGGGTACCTTGGTCGTGTAGTGTATCTTGTAGACCAGGCCCATTGCAAGTTGCTGTACTCTGTCGTCTACTCTAAGCCATCCTAGGTTGTCAAAGTGGGCAGGGGTGAGGTGGGTTCTAGGAGTAAGGTCAAGTAGTAGTCTGACCAGTTTGTTTTGTGATGTTTGTAATCTTGTTTTTAGCGCCTTTGAGGTGCTTTGGTACCATGAGGTGCAAGCATAGTCGTAGTACCCTTGAATGAGTGCTCCTGCCAGAGTCTTCAGGGTATTCTTGTTTACCAGAGAGGAGATCCGGTACAAGAATCTAGTTCGTTGGTTGACTTTTTTTATTACATTGGATGCCATTTTGTCACAGGAAAGATTTGCCTCTAGGATGGAACCCAGGTAGGTAATTTCATCTTTCCTTGTGACAATATTGTCACCCACTGCAACTGAGATGCCGTCGGTCTTGCTGAGTTTGTTATTTGAGCCGAAGAGAATGGACTCTGTTTTGCCCATGTGTAATGATAGTTTGTTATCAGCGAGCCATATGCAGATTTTGCCTAGTTCCGAGCTGAGGGTTTTTTCAACCTGCAACTTGTTCTTGTCAGAGACCAGCAGGGCTGAGTCGTCCGCAAACAGGAACAAGTTGCAGTCACAAGCTGACGACATGCAATTTGCATAAATTAGGAACAGTAGCGGTCCTAGTATGCTTCCGATACAACTTTGTTGTTTTTTATTGATGTTATACTGTGCACAATGGTAGAATATGATGCACAGGGTACATGTCATATTCAAAGGCTGCATTATGTGGAAATAACCTCCTGTACTGATCATAAGTGGTTTTTTCCAGCCAAATTCCATTGGAACCCATTCGGCACATTTTGGGTACTTTGGGTATCCCAGATGTCCCTTTGAGTATCCGCCTGCTACTACCCTTTTTAGAACTGCTCTGGAAGCTATGTCCTTTGTTCAATTGCTTAGCTTTTTGGTACAGTTGTTGTCAAGAAGTTGCTGAATGAGCTCCGTGGCATGTTTTCAGGTCTGGACATTGTTAGCATGGTGTTATTCACTGTCAAATATGGGGGGGGGGGAAACAGGCGAGGATGAAAATATATTTCTCCTTTGGTTCATCACAATTTACTCATAGCATTTTAACAGACACAATATTTATGACACTGGGAATATATTCCCTGAGGTCCATAGATGTTCCTAGAACATGCTAATGGCCTTGTAGAAGTGGAGCAATCTTCCTTTTTACTTGGGTATATGTACTTTTAGGCACATTTTCCGAAAATTAGACATCCGAAAACAGTATACAATATACAAAACAAAAGTACAAAATGCAAAATAGATCAAATATGGTGTAGTGTTAACACTACACCATATTTGATCTATTTATTACTAAAATATTTGCACTACATCTCTCATTTTTGCATTTTGTACTTTTGTTTTGTATATTGTATATTTTGTATAGCGTTTGGTCTTTATTCTTTTACTTTACTAATGAAGCACAATCCCAGGAGGCTCTACAGAACCAAGCATTGTAATGTACATGTAGTCACATAATCATGTACCTTATGTGACAAATAAAACAAAACTTGAAACTTGAATTAGAGAGTGATGACGTGCACGCGTGGAAAGGCTCTTGTTGTTGGTGTCATCAAAGCGCATTTCATTCGTGCGTAATGACTGCTTCAGCGCTGTTGGAGACATGCAGTTTGCCTACTTTGATGAGGATGTGGAATTGAGATCACAACACTTCCCTGCTTATATTGGTGATGTGTTGCAACAAGGTCCCGTCAGAAAACGTAAATTAGTAACGCTATAATATATTTGCGTATTGTATTGAAACAATTCCAAAACAAAACATCAATGAACGTCGCGACTGGGAAGTTTCCAAGTTTTGTTTTATTTGTCACATTCACATATAAGGTGTACATTACAGTGAAATGCTTGGTTCTGTATGAGCCTCCTGAGATTGTGTTCGACAAGTGGCAGGTCTAACACAGCTTGAATGATTAAACACATACATATAAAAAAAATTCATTATATATGATATGAAATTAGCTCACAGATCACATCAGCTCAAATACAAATACTTAGTCACCTGAGAGTAAAACGAGTAGTTTACTCCTAATTTCCAAATACAAATCTCTAATTTAATCGGCTGCAAGAACTAAACTGCGAGTGTTCTTCTCTCTCTTTCTCTCTCTCTCTCTCTCTCTCTCTCTCTCTCTCTCTCTCTCTCTCTCTCTCTCTCTCTCTCTTTCTCTCTCAGCAACAGAGCGAGTTACGCTGTAACTCCTATATTTTTATTTTTTAATCCCACCTGCACATTTTGTTTAATTTGTCGCTTTGCTATTTTTTATTTTGTTTCATTGTGCAAAAAAATAAATAAAAAAATAAGTTTGTAACAAATACAGTACAAATTAAAATACTAGAATATACTCAAATACTGTTTTCATCCAGGTGTGGAAAATGCACTCACCTGCCATCATGAGATAGTGACGAGCTGCTCAAGCCCCTGCAGTAGAGAAGTGCTGCTGGTATTTCCTGTGTGTCTGTTTAACATGCGGTATGCGTGTGACGTAGCTATAGGGATGGCATCTTTTTCAGAGAGAGAAAGAGAGAAGAGAAAAAACATGCTGTGCGATTCTCTGATTCTGCTTTCTACGAAAGAGATGTTTCCTGTTTCAAACCTTGCACAATATTCAACAGAAAAGCATCATACAAATTGCATCATGTTGATCGATTAGGTTCATACAATTGGTTTCCTTTTCACCAATAGGAATAGGAGTAGTAACACAATATAAATTAAATTCAAATTCAAACCTTTATTCATTTAAATGGCCCAGGTGTGTCTATAAGGCCCAACAAATGAGCTTTCAATCATCAAAATTGGCATTCTATTCTGCTTACATTTACATTTAGTCATTTGACACTTTTATCCAAAGCGACTTACAAGTTCCGTATGACAAGTCAGCAGGAAGGGTACAACTCTTTTTGCTGAGTAACAATGTTCATCAAAACAGTGCTGCAGTGTTGAGTGCAGAGTAGTATAGACATATTAGTATAGTAGGTAGTAATATACACAAGGAACATTAATTAGTGGAAGAGTACATGAATGAAAACTTTATTTAACAGATTGCAGAATGGGTACAATACAGTACGGCTCAAGATGATGATAGTAGAAGACAGTAAGAAAGTTGGTTGTTTTTCTTTTTTATTTCTTTCATTTCAGATATTGATTGAAGAAGTGTGTTTTTAGTCGACCGCAACAGATTGGTGGTGTTTTGGCTATATCCTGACTGTCGTGGGATATACAAAATAAGTCTTGCCTTGTGTTCTTCTTCAGCATAGTTGTCCTTTAGATTCTCTCTCTCTCTCTCTCTCTCTCTCTCTCTCTCTCTCTCTCTCTCTCTCTCTCTCTCTCTCTCTCTTCTTCTGGACTAGGAGTTTTTCACCTCTTCATTCCAGAACCCTTAGCATACATCCTTAAAACACAACATCACTTGAGTACACATTATACAAGGCATGTGAATCCTGTCTCATTAACCCTTTCACTACCACACTACAGAAGGTTAACCTTTCACTACCACACTAGTAGTAAACATAATACAACGTATATTCTATCTATACAAACGATGCTATGCTAACTGTACAAATAGCTGTAAACTCAAACTAAACTATAGACTAAATATAATACACAACATATATTCTATCTATATTATAAACATATATAATACAAGGTTCAAGATTCAGGGGCGGCCGGGTAGCGCAGCGGACTAAGCGTCTGCCAACGGTACCTCCGGCTTGTCGGTCGTCCGTGCTGACACAATTGGCAGTGTCAGTGGGTGGGAAGTTGGTGTGGGTAGGTTGTTGTAAACAGCGACTCCTACAGTTCGGTCGGGGCACCTGCACAGCGAGGGAAGGATCTGGAGGGAGGTAGTGTGATCTTCCACACGTTACACTCTCCCAGTTCGAGTCCGCGCTGCCAGGATGGCTGCCGGCTGGCTGCACATGTGTCGGAGGAAAGCATGTGATAGTATCCGGCCTCCCGGAGCAACAGTAGGGATGGGGGGGGGGGGGGGGGGGGTGCGCAACGACCAGGAAGGGGATTGGGAATTGGCATAACGACTATATAACCACATTTCAGATATTGATTGAAGAAGTGTGTTTTTAGTCGACCGCAACAGATTGGTGGTGTTTTGACTATCCTGACTGTCGTGGGAAATACAAAATAAGTCGGTAGCACTTTATAATAACACCCTGTTATAATACATTTATAAGGTATTTGTAGATAATGAACTAATCATGAACAAACCATTTATATACATTCATAAATGATTATTAAATCGTTTATAACTATATTTGTATAACATTTACAAATTATTTATAACGCTATAGTGGATAATGAACTAATCATGAACAAAACCACATTTACAACTGATTAGTACATCATTTGTAAATGTACTCGTTTAAAATTCGATCTGTTGGTAACTTTTTTCCACATGATCAACCTTATTTGTTAATTATTAGTGCAACATTTAATACTGATATCTAATGTGTAGTAACACATTTTAGGCCGTGAGCCAGGGCCCCAAATTTGGGCCACGGCTACCATCTTGGGGGACTAACTTTCATAGTGATTTTTGGGAAGGTATACACCCCTGCTGCTAGAAAATATGTGATAGCAATGCAGCAGTTGCCTCCAAATGTGTGCCATCATATCTTTTATAACACTACCAAGCATATTTTGCAGGCCTCCTGTCCGAAATTACATGCCCCAAATTAATCATGATAGCTCCTGAACCATAAGGCCTATATGCATGTATACATATATATTACCATTCCAGAGTAAATGGAGATACAATGAAGGAAAACATCATATTTATATCCTCGCCTGGTACATAATCTTAATTTAAAAGGCAATATGACCATTATTACCAATATCACATGGATAATAATGCAACTGAATGTGTCCTCCTACTCCTTGACTACAAATGTAACTCTGGATCTGATGAAAATACACAAAATACAACATTTATGATACAATTTATAAAGATATCCCATTTGATCCATGGACATGACTTTTAAAGGCGGTCTAGATCTATAATTATTATTATTATCGGACTCCATCCACCCATATGAACAAATATTTTCTTGGATGTCTATAAGCCAACCACCGTTCCACATCATCTAAAGTGGACTGCATTAGAGCCACACCCCTCTTTCAGCAAGCATGGCCGATTGTGATGCTAGGAGAAAGCGTAAGGAACATTTTAATCAAGTAATCATGTTTACATTTTTAACACAAACCACCTTCTACTTCCTTATGCAGTAAAAACATTGATGGGTAATACTGAGCTCATCCAAACACTGAACAAGCTTGGGCATGGGGTCTATTACTCCCAACATGAAGAGAATGACACTGCTCTGTGTCTCCAAAAGCTAGCAACAGCCTCAACTCAAAGAGTTGTACTTCCAGCATCAATCTTGCATGGGACAATATTGATAGACTTGAGGAAACTCTCACTGGAAAGGGCACATCACATAGAGTCAATGGTAGTTGTACAGGCCAATGTCTATGGACCACAACTACCAAGAGCTGAGCTTCCACACATTGAGAAACTGAAGCAGAGATCGGTCACCATTGAGGACCAAGAACTGGGAGTATATGTAGCAGGTGCGCGTGTGGGCCCACAGCCTCTCCCAACCAGGGAACACTGTGTCCAGGAAACCAAGGAAGCTGCTCTTCTTGCCTGCAAGAAGAACCTGGTGTGGGCACTTGCAAGGCAAACAGATACAGAGAATCAGACAATCCCAAGCTGGACTGGTTTTAATATCAGCACCAGGGACCAAGAACCAATCTCACAAGATATAGTTGGGTATCTGCCAACCATCAATTCACCAGCCACAGTTGACCAGTGTTTGAAATCCTGAATCAATCAGAGATAATCAGAAAGGAACTGCATCTAGAATCAATTGTGGTAGTCATGGATCAAGCACTATATGCAAAAGCCACTGAAATTGCCTGGAAGCACAAAGAGCGCTTCTCCAACATTCTTCTCAGAATGGGGACATTCCATACCATACGTAATGCCTTAGCCATCCTAGGAAAGCGATTTCGGGATGCTGGTCTAAAGGACATATGCATAGAGGCTGGAATTGTAGAAGAGGGTTCCGTCAATGGAGTCCTTGATGGTAAACACTATAACCGTGCTGTCAGGGTCCACAAGTACATCTATGAAGCACTGATGAGACTCACATGGGCAGAGTTCAGAGTTCACACTGTGGGTTGAGGACAGCATTCCAGAGAAGAGTGGGATGATTAAATCATTCTTGGACAATCTGCTGCAAAGTCCACTCTTAGCTGAGCTGATAACCCTGTGGACAGACTTTCTGGAACACCTCCGTCACAACAATGGAGAGCTTTCTGCATTCTGGATGTCATACATGTAGGGATGCCCCGATCACGTTTTTTGCCACCGATACCGATCACCGATCGTCTTGAGCCATATCGGCCGATACCGATCCGATATCGATCGTTTTTGATTAACATTTTTATTTTATATAATTTTTTTTTAATAAAATATATATATTATATAATTATACTTGTAGTTGTATTATCTGCGAGACATCGCCACCATGCAACAAGTCAAAATGCTCGCTATCTCCACTGTCTGTGTGTATACTCTGCTTTGATCAAATCACATTCAGCATACCCTCAGCAGGGTATATCTGCGGCTCTGCAGATATACCCTAGGCTCTGCAGATATACCCTACTCCCTCAGCTAGCCCCGTTTGTGACTGCGATGCAAGCCGGGGCTCGAATACGCATCGAATCACTGTTATAAGACATTGATACATTGATATCAGGAGCTATCTGTGGCTACTGCTATCCGGTTATATAACGTTAAGACAACGCCTCAGTGAACTATTTAGTTTAATGGGACTTTTCGTTTTGAGCAGTGGGCTAAGTAACGTGGGCTAACGTGAGCTATCATGCACGTCTCTACTAGACTATTGCTGGAGCATTTGTTGATATCAGGAGCTATCAGTAGCTAGCCGGCTAGATACCGTTAACAATGCCTCATGTATTAAACTAAAAGTGAATAGTTGACTGGGTCATTCTGTTTAAACAGTAACGGTGGCTAACGTTAGCTCAAGGAGCTCGCATGCACTAGGTTAGAGCAGACTATTGCCCGAGCTTGTTGTTTACACGGGGAAGGGAGGAGGAGGAGGAGGAGACGGAGCGTCTGAGACAGAACTCAGCGAGTGAAATCTCGCTTTTCGATCGGTTTTGACGATCGGCAAAAATAAAGCATTATCACCGATCGCATATTTATACTGATTATCGGCCGATAGCGATCGGTGGCCGATCGATCGGGGCATCCCTAATTGACATGGTAGATAACGTAATACTTGGCCTTCTGCGTGCCTCGTGAGGGGGACTGGGAGTTGCACCTCCATGCTATAAGAAGCATGATCCCATGGTGCTTTGCTTATGATAAGATAAATTATGCCAGGTACCTGTCCCCTTACTTTGCTCAGATGAAAAACCGCCCAGAGAAGCATCCTGCTGTGTATGAGGCTTTCAAGACAGGCCAATTCTTGGTGCAGCTGTCAAGTAACAACCCCTTTGGACGGATCCCTGTGGACCAGGCTACTGAAGTCACAGTTAACAAAGACACGACTCCTGGAGGCACAACATGGTTCAGCCTGAATGCTGGAGCTGTCAAGCGTTACTACATAACAGCTGAGCACCGCAGTGCATTCCTGGGACAGTTAAGGGAGATGGTGCAAGGTAACAAATCAGAGGTTTGTCATGCGGAGCTACAGCAGCCAATAATCCTGAAAGATGAGGAAGCAGTTTCAGCAGTGGTTAGCCTCATACAGGAATGGGTCAACCCATTTGCAGAGAAGCGGGACCTCATTAGAATCTCTACAGCAAAGACAGCCCCCAAGGAGATTGACTCCAACCTGATGAAGGCATATGAGATTGGTGAGCAATGCTATGCAATCTTCAAGGATGAGAGACTGGAGAAAGACCTACCAGCAAAGAAATTCCATGACCCAATGAAAACCAACAGGCTAAAAACATTCAGTGATATGTGTAAGAAGAGAGAAGTGAAATCAAGTGGGAGGACAATCATCTTGAAAGCAAACAGGTCTTTGTTTGGACACATCAAAGTGATGGCACAAGGGTGCAGTCTACATATGGAAGATATCCTTTCTCATCCCCTTGGGCGATTTTCCTGGGCCCTGTCCACAGTCCACACCAGGCGGATTGCTGAGAAAGACAAATAAAGCTACTTTGGCCACGACCTTGCAGAAAATGTTTGCATTAGCATAGCAACTCCCAGGGAACTCTGCTACAGTGGTTGATGGAATGAACTTGGTCCAAAGAGTGAAAGGTGATCAAGTTACTTTCAGAGATGTTGCCACAACAGTTCTGGGTATGGCTCTGAGGGAAGGCAGTCAGAGTAGCAGAATAGATGTTGTGTTTGACACATACAAGGAGAACTCTATCAAGAACAGTGAAAGATCTCTACGGGGTGAAGTGACTGGTCATGAGTTGCAAGGTATCACAGGTACACAGATGGTGAGGCAGTGGAGGAGCTTCCTGACCAAAGTCAGTAACAAAACTAGTCTCATTAGCTGTATAGTCGATGAATGGAGGAAGGCAGAGTACAGAGCAAAGCTACAAGACAAGATTCTGTATGCAACTGTGAATGACAAATGTTACAGAATCTCATCTCAGGACAGTGAGGAGGTGTCAGCTCTTCAATGTCAACAAGAAGCAGATGGCCGCCTACTTCTCCATGCTGCCCATGTTACAAAAGAGAGGGATACCCATCTGTAGTTATCTGCTCAGAAGACACAGATGTCTTTATCATGTCTTTAGCGTTCTGTGACAAGATTGAGGCCCCATTGTTCCAGATGTGTGGCAGTAAATCCCGTGCAAGGCTTGTGGACACCAGGAAGGTTGCTGCCACTGTTCGCGTAGAGGTGTGTAGGGCTCTCATCGGGTTGCATGCATATACAGGATGTGACACTGTAAGTGCTTTTGCAGGCAAAGGGAAGACAAGTGCCCTAAAAATTCTGACCAGCAATAGGCAAAATCAGGACACATTCTCAGAGTTAGGTCAGGAATGGGATCTCTCCCCAGAGCTGAGGGACAAACTAGAGGCATTTACATGTCTCCTGTATGCCCCAAAAGCATCAACCACGAAGGTCAATCAGCTCAGATATCACATTTTCTATGCCAAAAAAGGTGAACTTGAAAGTCATCAACTCCCACCATGCAAGGACTGCTTAACAAAACATGCACAGAAAGCCAACTACCAGGCTGGTATATGGAGAAGATGTTTGGAGAAGGACCCACAAGTGCCAAGCCCTGTTGGCAGAAGCCTGAAGATGGAGAGAGAAGAGGAAGCTGAACAGTTGGTGGTGGACTGGATGGAAGGCCAGCCAGCACCCGATGCCGTCCTGGATCTACTGGCCTGTAAGTGTCCAAAAATGTGTTTACTCCCAAGATGTATGTGTGTTGCAAATGGCCTCAGGTGCACTGACATGTGTAGACTGGCAGACTGAGAACCAGGCATCCACCTCAGAGAGTGTGGAAAGTTCTTATGAAGATGTGGAAGATGTAAAACAAAGTATGGTAGGTTTTGTATTATTATTATTATTATTATTATTATTATTATTATTATTATTATTATTATTATTATTATTATTATTATTATTATTATTATTATTATTATTATTATTATTATTATTATTATTATTATTATTATTATTATTATTATTATTATTATTATTATTATTATTATTATTATTATTATTATTATTATTATTATTATTATTATTATATATTGTTGTGAAGGGCCAGATTAAACTGAGAATCTACCTTTATTGTTTGATATACTTTGTATATTATTTATATATATACACGGAATATCCCTTTACCTGCGTTCAAACCAGAGTAATATCCGCTCTCCTTATTGGACAGCGCCCCCAGGCGCCAGCGCGCAGGCCCCCAACGGCAGGTTCAAAGACAAGTTCAGGCATGTCAGGACATGCCCGGAGTCAGCGTATTGATACCAGACAAAGACTGCGGTTTGGGACTAGATATTCACTTAAGTATAAATACAGCGCAAGGTGCGCACACCGTGCCTCGTTCAGTACCTTACCCCACCTTCACCCTGAGTCAACGTGCAGTGAAGTGAGCAACCTTGCGTCTAACAGAGCGTTGAGAACCACGTGCGAATAGAATAGTAAAGTGTCAGAGTTTAATGCAGTAACGTCGAGTTCGACCTAATCTAATGTGAAGTAAATAGTCGTTCATTTATTGTATATCGTGCGGCCACAGTTCGTTCGTGTGTAGCATTACCCAGCGGTTCGTCGTGTCTTTAGCTAGTGTACTTAGCCAGGGTGTGTGGCCTAAATACGTCGCCCACACCCGAGGAGTCCTAGGCGGAGAACTGTTGGACATGTACACCGGAGAATCGGCGTCGGCGATTGCAGAACCATTACTGGTTGGATTATATTGATTTGGAACGTGGTACCCGGAGAAGAGCATCGTTGATTTCCACTATCGTTTGGGATTCAACCTCGTGAGGATTACAACTCGGGCTGGCCTCGTGGACGGAGGCTGGCTAACTGTCATCAATGCTATCGAGCATTTGGATTACAATTATTGCTTTGCTGCTGATCAAGGGAGTTACAAGGACCGACTCCTGTACCTGGAGTCTCTTTATTCCTCATTGAATCAGACGGAGTACCCGAACATTCCTCTACCCTCCAGGCCTTACACCCCCGGAGGGAACCCATTGTCTCCAGGCGGTACCAGTGTTGCCTTATATAGTTGCTACTATACGACAGGTGGTGTCAACTTAGACCCATCGTAGGATTCCTGCTATTCTTAGTGACTCATGCTATTGACTGACTTTACGCATATTCTTCGCCATACAAGCGCGACCCTAATTCTCATTCTGTAACCTAATGTTGCCTAATAATAATAAAATACCCTCAAATACTATTTCTTTGTCAATGCCGTGTTCTTGTGGGTGTTCACCATCTATATTTGATGTACTGTCTGGCCAGTAATTAAAGTACATAACTAGCAGTGGTTTAATCTATCACAATCTTTAATACAGTCAGGGTTTTGTAACCCCTCAGTTACAATTGGTCCTTCGAGCCGGAGGGTATCAGTGTAATATTTAATATAATATTAATATTGACATGGCCAGCGGTGAACACTCTCCAAGCGGCTCCCCTAAGCTAGAACGCCCGCAGCGCAAACGTCAGCTACCTCCATATCTGGAGGACTTCGCTTTCGTTCTACCCCCTAGCTTATCTAAACAGACGTTAAATACGGATAAATCGGATAGTTTAAGCATGTCCAATCCTATCGACTTGGCGACCCTGCCAGTAGAGACCCCAGTGGGTTCAAACAAAACTGACTTAGCTCACGGGGGGGACCAAGTGGGACATGACGTGACTATACCTCCAGACAGCGTCACCGGGATAGACCCCGGAGCGCTCCAGGATAAAGAAAGCGCTCCAGGGATAGAACCCGACACACAACCAAGAGAAGAGTACCGCGCCCAGGAGATAGATCTCGGAGCGCGCCAGGAGAACAGATCTCCAACAAGCCCTGTCAGCACCCGATCACCTCCGTCAGTGTCATCCCCCAGCGAGGCGGACCAGAGACTGGCGCAAGCCTTGATCGCCACGCTGACAGCCTCAACCGAAAGAGACCGACTCCAGGGTGAGCGCGACCGGCTTCAAGCAAAGACGCTTAGTGAGCGCGAACACTCTGCCACGGAAAGAGAGCGCCTCCGGGCGCAACAATTAAGTGAGCGCGAACACTCTGCCGTGGAACGAGAGCGCCTCCAGGCTCAACAGATGAGCGAGCGCGAACAACGAGAGCGCCTCCAGGCGCAACAATTAAGCGAGCGCGAACACTCTGCAGCGGAACGAGAGCGCCTCCAGGCGCAACAATTAAGCGAGCGCGAACACTCTGCAGCGGAACGAGAGCGCCTTCACGCGCAACTCCAAGCGCAAACCCTTAGTGAGCGCGAACACTCTGCAACTGAACGAGAGCGCCTCGAGGCGCAACAAAGGAGTGAGGACGACCGCATAAGACTGGAGGAGAGGCGCCTTCAGACGGAAGAGAATATAGAACGAGACCGCGCCAATGCACAGCGCGATGCCGCCAATGCGCAGCGCGAAGCAGAGCGCGACCGGCTGCAGGCGCAGATGATAGAACAATTGATCGCCAGGGCGACACCCCCTTTCTCCGCACGGAGCTCCCGGAGATCATCACGACAAGGGTCTAGGGCACCTTCCCCTACCCGACAAAGCTACCCGGGACCCGGCCAACAGGAGGAACCTGTCTACGTCTCCGAGCCCCCTCCCCGACCGGTCCATACGAGACCCAGCCAACGGGAAGAACTGGCCTACGTCGCCGAGAGACTAACTAGAAGACTCCAGGACCTAGAAGAGGAAGAGGAGGAATATCAAGCCCACCAGCACGAACGTACTTCGGACCAGGAGGCCCAGTACAGCCCCGACTTCAGCCCCGAGTCACTGCACTACAAACCCCCGACCCAACTCACGGGTGAGTTTGACGTACAGTCAGCACCGAGGAACAGCACCTGGGGACCCGGCCTCTGGTACCCACCAAGTACTAACCCACGACCACACGTACGGGGAGACTCGCCCAGGAGGCCTCTTCCCCTACGCTCACCAATGTACCAGCCATCCATGGCATCGTACCTTGGCACACCGACGTTCCCAGACTTTACACGCGAGGACAGAGCACAGTACACGGAATTACGCATGTGTTTGGAGACTATGATGTCCGATGTCCCCGACGAGTCATACAAATATGCCATCCTCCTCAAGCATCTCAAGGTGCCCAGAGCGCATAACATAGCGCTGGCATATTCCAACTCAAGCACCCCATACTCCGCGGCTCTGGTGGCCCTCGACCAGCGTTATGGACGCATATGGGATTACGTGATCCAAGAAATACGGGATATCGACCGTCTCCCCCCAGCCAAAGACAATAGAGCACTGGATGACCTCTCTATCAAGGTACAATCCCTCGTGGGAATGCTGGGGTCCCAAAAGGAGAAGGGGAGATATGAACTGTATGCAAATTCTAATGTGGAGCGAATACTGGAGAAGCTCCCTCCAGCCCGCCAAGAGCGTTTTCGGCGGCAGAGAGACCACCGTGATCCCAACGGCCCAGAGCCATCCCTCCTAGACCTGGCCGCTTTCCTCGCAAGGGAAGTTAGCAGCCTACGACTGGACACATTCGTGTGGAGTGGATCTAGCCCAAGAGATGGACCTCGGAGGTCCAATGATAACCGCCGGTCAGTGACAGTTATGCACCAGGCCGAGTCAGTGCCGCAGCACAAGAACCACAGCACCCCCCAGACCAAGGGGAAGTGGAAGATTGTATGCCAGTACTGTGAAAATGAACATTGGCTGTCTCAATGTGACACCTTCAAGAAGCTGACCGCTGACGAGGTGAGTCAGTGGATCAAAGCCAACCGCCGCTGCTTCCGCTGCGCGCGCAGCCATATGGCAGCTGAGTGCCGCCTAAAGAAAAGATGCAGCAAGTGCGACGGCGCCCACTTGGAGGTCCTACACGACAGCAACAAGAAGAAACCCGTACCCCCAAGCAGCTCGAGAGTGAACGTCATGTACATAGACCCTGCGAAGAGCGGGAGCTCCCGAGTGCTCTTGAAGGTGGTCCGAGTGCTCTTAAGCTACGAGGACAAGGTCATGGACACTTACGCCGTCCTAGACGATGGGTCAGAAAAGACTCTCCTCCTCGCATCCGCCGCAGCCCGGCTGGGTCTGCGGGGGAGCGAAGAAACAATGACAATCCGTACCATTAGAAGAGACCTGAAGACCATAAAGGGTGAAAATGTCTCCTTCACGATAGCAGCGGTCGGGCAGCCCGAGAAGCAGTATAGCATCACTAACGCCTTCACCAGCCACGACATAGGCCTGTCACAGTACACCTACCCCATCCCAAAGCTGATGGAGAAATACGTGCACCTACGTCAACTACCTATACCGCTCATCGACGACGCCACCCCGACCCTGCTCATAGGATCCGACCACGCACACCTCATCGTCCCAACGGACCGGGTCCACATCGGGCCCAGAGGCTGTCCAGCAGCGGTCGAGACCCGCCTGGGTTGGACACTACAAGGCCCCCTCTCCGGGACTTCCAACCGACCGACAGCCACTCGCTGTCTCTACATGAGGATAAACGAAGAAGACACCACCCTCTTGCAGCACGTCGAGAGGCTATGGACATTAGACGCGATGCCCTTTAAGAATGAAAAGAAACTCGTTTGCTCAAAGGAAGACACTTATGCCATAGCCCTCCTCGAGCAGAAGACAAAGAGAGTCGAGGTCAACGGAGTGATGAGATACGCAACTCCACTCTTGAGGCGAGAGGGTATGCCCACCCTTCACGCCTCAAAAGAAGCGACAGAGCGATATCTACTGAACACCGAGCGGCGTCTAGCCAAAGACCCCACTCAATCCACTGTGTACCGCGCTGAGATCGACAAGCTGATCACAGCGGGACACATAAAGAAAATTGACATTCAAGAGGCCGACCAGACGATTGAATCCTGGTACGTGCCCCACCACAAGGTCCACCACAACGGCAAGGATCGCATTGTATTCAACTGCAGCTACCAGATCGGACTACAGAATCTGAATAAAGAACTCTTGCCCGGCCCGACACTCGGCCCCTCTCTCCTCGGCGTACTACTACGTTTCCGCCAAGACAAGGTGGCCATCAGCGGCGACATCAAAGGGATGTTCCTGCAGGTGCGACTAGTGGAGGAGGACAAGCCCTTGCTACGGTTCCTATGGAGAGAGAGGATCAACGATGAGCAACCATCCATCTACCAATGGGAGGTCCTCCCCTTCGGCACCACATGCAGCCCATGCTGTGCTACGTTCGCACTTCAAAAACATGTGACAGAAGACCCTGAAGCTGACGAGGAGGTCAGACAAAGTGTAGAGAGGAGTTTCTACGTGGACAACTGTCTGCAAAGCGTCTCGACGCCAGAAGAAGCCGAAGCCCTCCTGCTCAAGCTCCGCGCCTCACTGATCAAAGGCGGCTTTGATCTCCGGCAGTGGGCCAGCAGTGACCCTCAAGTACTTCGCAGCCTCTCCCCAGAGACAAAGGCAGCAAGCAGCGAGACCTGGATGGCGACCACCCCAGGTGAAGCACAGGAAATGACATTGGGCCTAGTCAGGCGCTTCAAAACAGACTCGCTCCATTACAAATACACACCCCTGACCACGGAGCAGGGAAGGTCGACCCCTCTACCGACCACCAGACGGAGCGTATACAGAACACTCGCAAGTCAATACGACCCGCTGGGGTGTATCCTACCTTACACCACTCGGGCGAAAATGATTGTACGAGAGCTGTGGGACAAGGAGCAGGGCTGGGATGACCCCATACCCGACCACCTAGCTTCCACCTGGAGAGAGTGGGAGAGAGAACTCAGCTCGCTCCAAAATGTGAACATACGCCGAAGCTACTTCCCACCCACAGTGCGGCTGGAGACGTGCCAGATGGACCTGCACGTCTTCAGTGACGCCTCGGAAGTGGCCTACGGCTCGGTGGCCTACTTGCGGGCCCGAGAGGAGGGAGGAGAAATACACACAGCCTTCATCCTGGCTCGCTCAAGGATAGCCCCCCGCAAGCAACAATCGATCCCGCGTCTAGAGCTCTGCGCAGCTCTGGTAGTCGCGCAACTCGCCACGTTAATCCAACGTGAACTCACCATCCCGGTGCAAAGAACAATCTTGTGGTCAGACTCCATGACCGTACTCACATGGATCCAGTCCGATTCTTGTAGATACAAGGTCTTCGTGGGAGTCAGAATCACAGAGATTCAAGACCTGGTAGGATCAGCGTGCTGGAGGTACGTGGACACGAAACAGAACCCAGCCGATGTCATCACACGGGGGATGTCCCTAGATGACCTCACACGTCACAATATCTACAGTGACTGTCCTGAGTTCCTCAAGCTCCCGGAGGAAGAGTGGCCTACCCCCACCCCTTGGGAGGCTAGTCAAGAGGAGGCAGAGATCAAGAAATCTATGTTCTGTGGGTTGACGCACATCCCAGTCCCCACTGACCCTAACATAGACTGCCTCACCTTTGAGAGTGCGCAGCTAAAAACATTCCTGTGGCACCACCCCGAGGTTCCCCCCACTACCGACATTGACGCATCGAACTACGCAGAGGCAGAACTCCTTCTGCTACAGCGAGCCCAAAGAGACTCGTTCCCCGACGAGCTAGACTGCCTGCAGGGAACAAAGCCAATCCCGTCAGACAGCAGACTGCTCCACTTGGCCCCCGAGCGCGACACCCATGGCCTCATCCGGGTGGGTGGTCGTCTGAGACGGGCCCCGGACTTAACGGATGACGTCAAGTTTCCTATAGTCCTCAACAGCCGACACAAGGTCACTGAGCTCATCATAAAGAAATACGACGAGGATGTGCATCACGCTGGGGCATTGAGAGTCTTCGCTGAGATCCGACGCCGCTATTGGATACTGAACGGAAGAGAAGCAGTACGTCGCTTCCAGCGGACTCGTCTAGACTGTCGCAAGTGGCGAGCACAACACCCTCGAGTACGTCTCAAGTGATGTAGCAGACTCTCTTGATGGGGCGGCTGGACCCCGCGCTTCCACAGACGGTGTACAGACCTGAAGAAGCGAACGGCCGAAGAATGTGGAGGTACAGTCAAATATTGGCTGACAAGTTTTGGAACAGTTTCCTCCTCCACTACCTACCGTCTCTCCAAACCCGTCAGAAATGGGTAAAGGATAGAGACAACTTACAAGTGGACACAGTCGTTATGATCATAGACCAGTCACTACCCCGAGCTATGTGGCCGGCCGGCCGCGTAAGCAAAGTGATCACTGGTGCCGACGGAAAGGTCAGAGTGGCAGAAGTTATTGTCCAGGGGCGGACCTACACCCGACCCGTGGCGAGGCTGATAGAGTTGCCGAGGCTCCCTGACTTCCCTGATGACGATCATGACCCACTGACTTTGTAGATTGCCCTACTCCCCACAACAGACATTGAGCAGTTGACTGGACTATTAATCTGTCTCCTTTAACTAATTAGGTGCGGACTAATTAGGAGGCGGCTGTTGTGAAGGGCCAGATTAAACCGAGAATCTACCTTTATTGTTTGATATACTTTGTATATTATTTATATATATACACGGAATATCCCTTTACCTGCGTTCAAACCAGAGTAATATCCGCTCTCCTTATTGGACAGCGCGCGCAGGCCCCCAACGGCAGGTTCAAAGACAAGTTCAGGCATGTCAGGACATGCCCGGAGTCAGCGTATTGATACCAGACAAAGACTGCGGTTTGGGACTAGATATTCACTTAAGTATAAATACAGCGCAAGGTGCGCACACCGTGCCTCGTTCAGTACCTTACCCCACCTTCACCCCGAGTCAACGTGCAGTGAAGTGAGCAACCTTGCGTCTAACAGAGCGTTGAGAACCACGTGCGAATAGAATAGTAAAGTGTCAGAGTTTAATGCAGTAACGTCGAGTTCGACCTAATCTAATGTGAAGTAAATAGTCGTTCATTTATTGTATATCGTGCGGCCACAGTTCGTTCGTGTGTAGCATTACCCAGCGGTTCGTCGTGTCTTTAGCTAGTGTACTTAGCCAGGGTGTGTGGCCTAAATACGTCGCCCACACCCGAGGAGTCCTAGGCGGAGAACTGTTGGACATGTACACCGGAGAATCGGCGTCGGCGATTGCAGAACCATTACTGGTTGGATTATATTGATTTGGAACGTGGTACCCGGAGAAGAGCATCGTTGATTTCCACTATCGTTTGGGATTCAACCTCGTGAGGATTACAACTCGGGCTGGCCTCGTGGACGGAGGCTGGCTAACTGTCATCAATGCTATCGAGCATTTGGATTACAATTATTGCTTTGCTGCTGATCAAGGGAGTTACAAGGACCGACTCCTGTACCTGGAGTCTCTTTATTCCTCATTGAATCAGACGGAGTACCCGAACATTCCTCTACCCTCCAGGCCTTACACCCCCGGAGGGAACCCATTGTCTCCAGGCGGTACCAGTGTTACCTTATATAGTTGCTACTATACGACAGGTGGTGTCAACTTAGACCCATCGTAGGATTCCTGCTATTCTTAGTGACTCATGCTATTGACTGACTTTACGCATATTCTTCGCCATACAAGCGCAACCCTAATTCTCATTCTGTAACCTAATGTTGCCTAATAATAATAAAATACCCTCAAATACTATTTCTTTGTCAATGCCGTGTTCTTGTGGGTGTTCACCATCTATATTTGATGTACTGTCTGGCCAGTAATTAAAGTACATAACTAGCAGTGGTTTAATCTATCACAATCTTTAATACAGTCAGGGTTTTGTAACCCCTCAGTTACATATATGTTATTGTTTTTTTTTACATCTGTACTAGTCTCGGCTCCCAGACCATTGGAGAGCACAGCCAACAGCGCCACGGATAGAGACTGAGAACTGTCTGTACTGAGGGGAGCTTTCCCACCCTCTAACACTGCCAATTGTGTTAGTATGACGACCGGCCAAGCCGGTAGCAACGGCGAGAGCCGGGCTCGATACCAGCATCTCCTGCGTTAGTGGCGAGCGCTTTCAGATTCAGATTCACACCTGGCGGCTGAGGGGAAGAAGCTCAGTCTGTGACGAGCTTTTCACAGCTTTCACAGGGTGGGAGGGGTCGGCCATGATCTTCCTCGCCCTCTTCAACGCCCTGGAGTCGTGCAGGGACCTGAGGGAGAGCAGGGGACAGCCGATCACCCTCTCCGCGGAGCGAATCACCTGCTGCAGCTTGGCGAGATCTTTTGCCGCTGCAGCAGGGAACCAGGAGATGATGGAGTGGGTGAGGATGGACTCAATGATGGCCGTGTAGAATTGGGCCATCATGGTCCTCGGCAGTTTGTATTTGTTCAACTGCCGGAGGAAGAACATCCTCCCCTGGGCCTTTTTGAGCAGGCCCGTGATGTTGAGCTCCCATTTCAAATCCCGGGAGATGGTCATGCCAAGGAATCGGCATGACTCCACGGAGGCCACCTGAGTGCCTCCCAGTATGATGGGAGGGGGCAGGGCTGCTTTGATGGGAGGGGGCAGGGCTGCCTTGCCCACTGCGCCACTCAGCCGCCCTGAGTATACCTTTTTAAATGGCATCATAAATGTTGTATTTCTAATGTATTGTCATCACATTTACAGTTACATTTGTATTCAAGGAGTAGGAGAACACATTCAGTTGCATTATTATCCATGGGATATTGGTTATAATGGTCATATTGCCTTTTAAATTAAGATTATGTACCAGGCGAGGGTAAAAATATGATGTTTTCCTTCATTGTATCTCCATTTATTCTGGAATGGTAATATATGTGGGTTTACTAGAAACATGCATATAGGCCTTATGGTTCAGGAGCTATCATGATTAATTTGGGGCATGTAATTTCGGACAGGAGGCCTGAAAAATATGCTTGGTAGTGTTATAAAAGATGTGATAGCACACATTTGGAGGCAACTGCTACATTGCTATCACATCTTTTCTAGCAGTAGGGGTGTATACCTTCCCAAAAATCACTATGAAAGTTTGTCCCCCAAGATGGTAACGACCAACCCTACTGGCTCACGGCCTATTTGTAGATGCTTTGAAAAATGGATATGAAAAAACTACTATACCTCCAAATGATTTGTTACATTCATAAAATATATATAAATCATTTGCAGATGCTATTGTGTGCCCTAATCTAAAGTGAACACTATTCATCATTAACAAATGTGTAATACAGTTTGTTCATTATTTGTTGACTTTCAACTCACCTGTTATGAACAATCTGGCTTTTATGAATACCGACACGAGGCAAAGACCAGACTTGTCTTTTCATGTTTAACAAATGATTTGTTAGACATTCATGAAACATCTATAAATCATTTGCAGATGCTATTGTGTGCCCTAATCTAAAGTGAACACTATTCATCATTAACAAATGTGTAATACAGTTTGTTCATTATTTGTTGACTTTTAACTCACCTGTTATGAACAATCTGGCTTTTATTAATACAGACACGAGGCAAAGACCAGACTTGTCTTTTCATGTTTAACAAATGATTTGTTAGACATTCATTAAACATCTATAAATCATTTGCAGATGCTATTGTGTGCCCTAATCTAAAGTGAACACTATTCATCATTAACAAATGTGTAATACTTCATTATTTGTTGACTTTTTCATCACATTATAAATGTTCTAGACAGCTTTCGGATCCACCCTTCTTTGTGACATCAAACAGTGACAGAATTGGGACTATAGATAAATGCAATTTTATTAACAAAAACAGTGCAACAACCAATAAACATGGTTTATAATAAAAAAAAAAAAAAAAAAAAACTCTCTTCAAGACCTCAGCCAACAGCACAGGAAAGGGAGAAGTTTCCTTGCCTTTTTTAATTATTCAACCTCAGCCGACAGCACAGGGTGATCACACCAACATTTTGGGAAGAGAGACAAGAAGATAGATACCAGTTTCCGCGCTGTGTGTTCGTTCAGTAGTAAGCTATCCGGCTGCATGTTAGCCTAGCTTGGGAAAATCTAGAAATATATAGTAGAAAATGTGTTCCATCATAACCCAATGATTCAAGGTCAAGGTACAGTAAAACACAATAAGCCACATGGCCAATTAGGCCTACATTTATTTCCCACAAGGGTAATCTGCATGCCATTGGTGTGCTCAATACCTGGCTACACACATACAAACATTAAAACAGGTATTATTAGTCTAACCTGTACACAAATATCAGCCAATTAAACAGGGATATTTTTGATCTTGAGAAAATCGGCTTGTGTCGAATTGACTTCCTCACTTCTTTCCCCTTGTGGATGATTGCAGATTGGGTACAGTACAGTACAGCTCAATACACACAAGGGATGCAGACCAGAGAAAGACTTTCATCTTGTTTACATCAGGGCCCCCCATTTTCAATTCATAATGACATTTACCTACCATTCAAAACGGTCCACACAATGACTCTGTAGCTTCAGCTTCATTTTATGGTGACATGAACTGCATTTAACCTTGCGTCGTATTATTTTTTTCTTTTGCAGCCATTCAATCAGTTTGTAGTGTTTTTTGGTCGTTTTTTAAACCCCTTCTATCAGCTCTCTCAATTTACTGGCTAAACCAGGCATTTTAACAGCTCACAAGAATCCTCTTCAAGTTAAATGGTACACCGCCCCTCCATGCATGGATATAATAATGGACTGTCCCGCCAGGAAACTGCAAACTCCCACAAGGCACTGGCAGGGGTGCGTTCAAATGCAGGCAAGTTCGTGGCGAACATGTTTGCATTCAACATAAACAGATGGTCTGGATAATCATATTTTGGATGTTGTCCTGCTAGCTAGTACATAACGTGCTGCAACCCAACTTAACGTTAGATGCAAGTGAAAGGACCTCCGGTATTTAAATAATTTATTAAATCATACAATTCACAGTTTGAAATAGTTTGCTTAACATTTGCGAACTTGAACGCACCCCTGTTTGACGTGTCATAGACACGCCCGTCTTTATAGACTCACGTGATCCTCGACTGTCGAGGAGGCGGAAGGAGCTTGCAACAGTGCACTGAGCGCAGGTAAGCTACAGTACACAGCACTAAATTCACGTTGACTGGCCAACTTACTTATTACTTACTTAAAATGTACCTTGCTAAATCTAGTACTAGCTAGCTATCAAGCACATGCAAACATCTGTTCTAGCTAGTTAACGAACGTTAGCTTAAAAAGCTATTAGCTATAGTCTATCAATCAATGTATGGCTATATAGCCATTATCAAGAGTGCAAGTTCAAGAGTTTTATTCATCATTTACATTTAGTCATTTAGCTGACGCTTTTACCCAAAGCGACTTACAAGTTCTGTACGACAAGTCATCAGGAAGGGCACAACTCTATCAGCTGAGCAACAATGTTCATCAAAGTGTTGAGTGCTACAGTGTAGGTTAGTTTATTAGGACAAGTGCATGACAGTAAGGTTAGTTAGGGTTAGATTTTTTTTTTTTTTTTTCAGATAATGGTTGAAGAAGTGCGTCTTTAGTCGACGGTGAAAGATTGGACGTGTTTCGGCTGTCCTAACTGGGGTGGGTAGTTCATTCCACCATTGTGGGGCAAGGACTGAGAATAGGTGACTTCTCTTTGATGACCCTCCCGGAGCTTGGATAGGAGTAGGTCTGAGGCGGCCAGAAGATGCAGAGCGTAGGGGTCTTGAGGGTGTGTAGTTAGA
The DNA here is from genome assembly GCF_963971535.1 of Notolepis coatsorum. Classification (NCBI taxonomy): domain Eukaryota; kingdom Metazoa; phylum Chordata; class Actinopteri; order Aulopiformes; family Paralepididae; genus Notolepis; species Notolepis coatsorum. Next base: position 138,272,306 of record NC_140166.1, on the reverse strand, counting down.
GACCATTGACCGGAGGTAGGCGGGAGCGGTTCCCTTTGCCGCACGGTATGCTATGTCGAGGGCCTTGAAGCGGATTCGTGCAGCAATGGGGAGCCAGTGCAGGTCCCTAAGAAGTGGGGTGACATGGGCCGACTTCGGTAGGTTTGAGATCAGGCGGGCCGCTGCGTTCTGAATGAGTTGAAGAGGCTTAGTGGCAGTGGCTGGGAGGCCAGCGAGCAGTGCGTTGCAGTAGTCGAGGCGGGAGATGACTGTTGATTGGACGAGGAGTTGGGTGGCTTCTTTTGTCAGGAAGGGGCGGATCCTTCTGACGTTGCTCAGGAGGAATCGGCAGGTTCTGGTTGTCGCTGCGATGTGAGCAGAGAAGTTCAACTGGTCGTCAACGCGGTCACAGCTGCATTCTCGACTGTGATGGAAAGGTCGGTCAGGGGGGAGGATTTGGCCGGCAGGTGGAGCAATTCTGTTTTGCTTAGGTTCAGTTCATACATACCAGGGCATACAGTGAAATGCGGTGCATTTATCAGTTATCAATACTGATACAAGTATCAACACGGCATGATAGTTTTGCTAATCCAGAAAGTTTGACTTTCTGACCGGGGGGGGGGGGGGGGGGGGGGGCATTTGCCAAAAATAGATGATAACACTTTAATAGCAAGCGAAAATACATGGCCTGCACGAACATTCTATTGTGCTAGTCCAGCAATGGTCTATTCTGTACAATTAAGATGCCAAAAACAGTACCGTGCGTCCATAGGTTGCGCTACAGTGTCCGTTTGTAAACAGGATAATATAAATTATAGATACCAGATTTTAAATTATATAAAAACTGATTTTCATAAAGTTCAGTGGAATTTCACCATCACCCATGCATGATTAGACCTGTTGCTCTATGCTTCTAGATTTCACATCCAATACTAATCTACTCTGCCACCTAGTGGTAACCTTTATAGTCTAAGAAGCGACATAAACACACACAGACATACAGTATTAATGGCTCCATACAAACTTCAATGCCTTAGTTCAACATAATGCTACTGTAGAAACAATGTACATTTTATATGGTATTTGAACTTCAAGAAGGACTACACATTTGTTAATTAGGGATATCACGCTGTAGTATTATTACATTTCAAAGTAAACAAAAGCAATAACACGGTCTTCATCGGGTCATGGACAGCATCGGGTCATGGCAACACACAATTTACAGCCACAACTATGCTCTCTCTTTTGTGTACTGTGTCTACAAAATGTTTACAGTATGTCTGTCTTTATTTTTGTTCTGCATTAGACAAGAAGAAAAGCAGTGGAGGAGGCCGCGATGGACCTGGATGACTCATCGGAGTCATTCAGGGATTCCTCAGCCTCCTCCTCATCATCTTCTTCCTCGTCCTCATCATCTGAGGATGAGAGGAAGAAACACAAGAAAAACAAGAAAAAGAAGAAGCAGAAGAGGAGGAAGGGGAAAAAAGATAAGACCAGAGGGGAGGGAAAAAACTACGGACGCAGAGGTAAATATGGGCTGTGGAAATTATGTGTCTGGGAGCTGTGATTACAAAAACTGGGCTTGTGTTACTGTTTAAAAGGGTTCATTTGGGGGCGCCCTCGTGGCGCATACCATAGTGCCTCGCGCACCTACGCTGCCGACCCGGGTTCGATCCCAGCTCCTGTCGTTATTTGTCGCATGTCCACCCCACCTCTCCTCCCGTTCGCCCTCTCCTCTGTCGGTCCTGCGTGACCAATAAAGCTGTAAAAATGCTAAAAAATTATAATAAAAAAAAGGGTTCATTTGGAATGATGGACATAGATTCGTATTGCTAATTATCCAGAATGTTGATTCATGGATATATCCATTTCAGTTCAATCCATGCTGTTTTTGGTTTAGAACGTCCAGCTATTGCTAATGCTGTGTTGTAAACTCATCAAAAAAGTTTGGAGCTTTGTGTTTGGTCGATCATATCTCTGTTGTCACTGTATTAAATAGCATTGTACCTTATATAATTGGAAAGCCTGTTCATTTCCCTTTACAATGATGTTCCATCCGTACGGATCATGCTGAAGTATCTTATCTTCATTTATACCTATATCTAAGTTCAGTGATCGTATAGTCTTTTTACCCTTCTCCTCTGCATTGTTTGGTATTTCAGATGTTCGGTTCAATTAAAGGAAAGAAGCTGACGAGGTGGTCCAATCAAACAAACTGCGGTGTTTATTTCTATTTCTTAATAAACCACAGCTTATGAATCAAAACAAGTACATCGTCTCTTTGGTATATCTAATTGTCTCTTTGATGAGGCAGTTGATCCATGCTCGGATCAGCTGCGGCCGTCAGAGCGTTCTTCTCCTGGGGTGGGTTGTCTCGGCAACCCTGGTCTCTGTGATTCTCCAAGCTGGGAGCGCTTGATTCTGTCTCGGCGGAGTCTGGTGGTTGCCAAGGTAACTCTTCTCCGCGATTTCCTGACGCAGCGCGGGGGCGCTCGTTTTCCTCCTCTCAGGATCGTCTTCCCATCGTCTCTCTCCGTGGCAGGATCTCCTGCTGCGAGGCGATCGTCTATCATCGGGTCTCAGTGGCTCTGAGTCTCCGGCTCGGCTCTCGAGTCGCCGGCCTCTCCGTCTGTCTGGTTGCGTCTCAGCGCTCCAGGTCTGTCTCTCAGTCTCCAGGTTCCTTCTGTGTGGCTCGCCCTCCAGGATCCTGTCTGTCTGGTCGCCTGCTCTTTTAATGAGATAGAAAAGACCTTTCCCCTGCCTGTCTGGTGACGTCACTCCCACAATCGGGCTTCCCCATTGGCCAAATTCCTTCTAGTAGGAACTTGTCTGTTTGTCACACGTCCTCCTGTTCTGCTGACAAAACATTTCCCAATAGAATCTGTCGGGCTGTTTAATCATTACCTTATGAGGGGATTCGTTCAATGAGTGCCACATCCTCATGCTCTTGTGACAAAATGTTTACACAGTGTACCTTGGAAAGACAGACTGGCTCTAGATTCACAGATAATAGCATATACGTCCTTCAATAGAATACTTTGTCTCTCTGACCAACCATTGACCAACACTGTATAGCTTTATCTTCTAGCATTAAGAGTTTTTATTCTTTATTGTGACTTCCGTTATCCTAATAGTTTTAAGTTATGTCCACATTGTAACTCATGTATTTGAACTTTATTTGATTGTTTCATCCTATGGGGGGTATTTTCCTATTCTAAAGTAATCTGTAATCTAGGTTGTAGCTCTATTTTTATCACTTAAGTATTTTGTTCAGTATTAACATTAATTAACAAACGATGTCTTTGTATTCGGTTCACTTATTGTCAACTTTTCTGGCTTGCTAAACCTTGATGCATTGAACACTTGGTCTCACTTGGGTGCTCCTGAGTCATCTATCTTCAGTCTGAAAGGCTCTGTTTACAGTCCGTTTTACTCAGTCTCTTGACCAGCTGCCATGTCGTAACTTGAAATTGCTTTAGCTTAGTGTAAATATGACCTTTGATCCCAACTGTTATTTTCAGTTTGTCTTAGTTCCTTCCTCCATCTATTTGAGATGGCCATTTCCTAACCACAGCTGCTAACCTCATCAGATAAGGTGCTATTCTGAACCGGTGGAATGTGCCCTAACGTCATAAACAGTCCTTTGCTTTATCAGCAAACCACCATCTGTGATTAGCCCTGACGGCAGATCCGTCCTGGAGTTGGCTGGGTGAGGGGTGAGCAGATGTCCTCTCAACCTCTTGAGCCTAGGGCCACAGAAATAACTCACATGGGGGTTTTCAAATGGCCCTTCTTATCAAATCAACTTTTCTATCTACTCATTACTTTGTACTTTTCAGTTGCTATGTTCATGTTTCATTTAGAAATATACGACAATCCACCCTTAGGGGGTTTTATAACCCACTATACAGCACCAATATGTTCTAAATTAAACATGTTAAAATCATAATTATCATTTTTGCTAATATTTTCAAACATTTCAAAAAGATCCAAAATTTACACCAATCGAACTACCAAACCCATTTTCATCTGTACAGTTACAAAATTCATCATTTCACCTACCTTTTCCTCCTTGCACAGTTATACACATTATCAGTTATAAATACGACTTTAGACTAAGAAAGCTGTTCCTGTTTTTACAAGGAAACACTCTTTCAATAACAGCTTTTTTGTTTAGACTATTTTATCCATGTTTACTTAGCTTCAATGTGTCTGTTTTGTGTAATTGACTCTGCAAGAAAAGATTAATACATCATACCAATAAAAGATTAACACTCTAAACATTTGAGGGAAATTCAAACAAGCAATATAAATTATTTCTTCTCCTTGAAAAGACCACTGAGGCCTCAATTATTCTTCACTTTCATCTCTGTCAGTTTATCTCTATTTCAACCTCCTGAGGTCTTTACTACTAACTCGTTTTGACCGTTTTTCTTCTTGTTGTATTTTGTGCTAACCACAGCCTCTTCTCTGTTGTATGCAGGTCTCGGTACTGCTCCGATTTTCCACAGAAGGAAACGATTTTCCCTCTGTCCTTTTTTCATTTTGGATTTGTTATTTACAAACACACAATAGATTGGAAGGTCTCATTTTTCTCACAGATACATCTTTACTGTTCTGCATTTTGACAATAAATTTTTCTCCAAATTAATTATCTATATATTTCACAGCTTCTTAAGTTAGCATTCAATCAAATCACCTTTGTCTCATTTCTTTTTGTGCTGTACTGTTTTACTAGATCAAATATCTCAAGTTTCAACACAATACTACCTCCACCCTTGAAAGTGGAATAACCATTATTTCACTATCAATACCTTATTTCCAGACAGTCTCCCCGGTCCGGACAGTCAGCTCTAGACGAGGCCAATCACCAACAGAACCTATGCGCATGGCAACAAACCACAGTCCCTTTAAACACACATCCCACATACTCCGCCAGCCTTCAACAAGCCGGTGCAGAGTCCCCCATAAGTCAACCATCAAATTCACATGTCTGCACCCTACATGAACACTATCTGGCCAATGGCGACCAAATACCTACAGAGCTTACCCATAGACAGAGAAACACGTTTACCCAACACTCACCATATCCCAAAACGTGACACAACCCCCCAGATTCTACATCTGGACTCTTAATGAGCGGAAAACAAACCATGAACCAGCTCCCGTCCATTCTCAGTTTCCAGCTCATTATATCAGACTTCCTACCAGTCTCCCTGTGTCACCACCACCTGCTATCCCTGACCGGCGAGAGATCCCTCCCAGCCAGCCAGTTCCTAAAAAAGTGTGTCAAACAAAAACAAAGAAAATTGCAAATAAACAAAAATCGTGAGTGCCTACATGCTACACACCCATCCAACAGAATTAAACTATCATCTAGAGGCATAAATACCCCCGCAAAAACTAAGACAGCAAATAAAAAATCCAAAAAGAAATCAAATAAGCAATGAAATAATAATGTTTTTTCTTTTTTTTTTTTTTTTTTTTAAGTCTCCTTGACCACCCTTGGATCAAGTATGTAATCACCACTATAAATAGTCCTTTGTTTTTAACTCTGTCTAATATTAAATGTTCCATTGTTCCTGTTTAAAACCATCATTTTTGTTAGTACGATTAGCCCATGCAATTTCCAGTTACTTCATCCCATCTACAGCCCCAACTTTCCCTGGTTAGTCTTCCAAACCGTTTTAGTAACTTGCACACCTAATCAAACCTTATCTATGTATCTTCGTCTCTATCTTTATTTTAATCAGTCTCATTTTCCATTTTAATTTATTAATAACTCTATTTACTCGAGCACTCAAAAGGCTTTGTTTGTGCATTCCCGCTTTGCTCTTAATCAACCTATGACCTATGCAGACACAACCTATTTACACCCCCTCTGAAAATGTCCCAACTTTCCACATGTCCAGCAACTCTGTTTTCTGATGGACTCTTGCTTTCTATTGGACTCTTGCTTTCTATTGGACTCTTGCTGAGCCCGCCACCCTTTGTCACATGACCGAGCGAGATGGCCGATCTCCCCACAATGCCAGCACACAGTCGACGCCGGCCACCCAGGCGGTCCCAGTTTACCACGACTCCAGCAGTCTCTCGGCTGGCATCCCACAGTTCTCGCCAGGTCCACCCCTCTCCTGTCCTCTGCTGTCCTATCCTGACTGCTGTAACAACGCCGCTCTCCTCAGTCTCTTTCTCTGTCCCTTGGTAAAACTGCAGTCGCCTGCAATGGACACTCCAGCATGGATCGGTTCTGGTTGGAGTAATACCGTTGCCACTGGTTCTCTCTCCTGTATTGGAACCAAAGTCAACATTTCAAGTTCTTCTATCGCACTGGTCACATGAGAGAAGTCCATCTTATTCCAATCAATCAGATTATCATCACTGGTAAAGTCTATCTGGGAAATGTCTGCAGAGGCTCTCGGCTTTCTCCCACCAATGGCCTGACTACTGAGGGCCATTTATATATATATTTTTTTTTTCTTTTTTTTTACTACGGGTTATTGAAACAGACTGATTGTTTACTCTCGTTTTTGTTATTCTATTGTTATTGCATCTAACGCTTCAGTTTCCTATCCATGTTCCACTAAGGTGAACTTCCTATGTTACAGTCATTCACTCCACCTTTCAAACACTCCTGCAATAACCGTTGGAAAAAACAAGTTTCTCCGTCTCTAAACCTATTTCTACTTACTTGAGTTAAAACACTCACACTGTCAAATTTTTACTGTGCAGACAAGGATTGATAACTGGCTTATCATTCATACTTATACCAAGGCTTATTATAGCCGTTTCCCCAGTTGGTTATGGAAATCGTCAGAGCTCCACCTGTTCGGCCGAGCACCTGCGCAGAAAGAAAGCAAAAACATCCAACTTAACAGTGGCATTTCCCTGTTATTTCCACTATTCGTTATGCATTGGAAATGTCGGGCAACACTATTCTAATATTTTTAGAGAGTGTTCAGATCTTTCAAAAATGTTCTATTTGAATCCCTCCGAAAGGGCTGACAGGCACCACACAATGGATGACTCAATGGTTAGTCATTAGAGTTTGTTTATTTGAACAAACTAGTTGAGATGTTTTCTCCACAATACAACCTTTATAATTCCCACAGTTGACCACAGGCTTACCATAGGTCAAAAACCTGTGAAACAGAACAAAATGCAGTGCATACACATTAATCATAATATTAATATACAATATATATTAATATCAATACCAATCAATCAATCAATCTTAATATTAATATCAATATACATATTAATATATCAATACCACTATCAAATATACATACACTATCCATTTTATATATTATATTATATATATAATTTATATTTATATATATACATTACACTATACACTATCAAACCAGTATGTCATGTCCCCTTTAATTGTGGGTGAGAGGAGGGAGAACTAGAATGACTTCATTTCCCAGAATGCATGGCAATGTTTACTTCCTCCTCCGTGAGATACGAGCCACTAAGCTCCCCACACACAACGGACAAGATAGCAGTTCTCATCAAAGCACACACACGCTCACACCAAAGTTCCCCACATGAATCTCACCGTGACAAACCGGGAAAGCCACCAGGACACTAGTTCAGCTTTGCACCTACGGCGAGGTGCGTTAGCCTAGCCATAAGCTAGCGGCAAACATTCAGACACAAGCACACAACGTTCATTCATTCAGCCAGCATCACTACTAACACTGTGCACTATGCAAATATTATCCGCAGGCTGCATTAGCAGCCAGCAGCCAACGTGATACATTACATTGTACATATGTGACACAGCCAAGTTAACATTGCAATCCCTTAATAAAGTCCACTTACCAATGGGCGATGTGATCCTGTCAGTGCTATAGTGAGAAGTGACAGCCCGCCACCATTTGAAAGGCAGCTGCGCGAACTGCGCATGCTCAGTCCCAATCACAAACACCTGTTAACTTATTTAGACCCCTTTACACATCTGATCCTTATATTAAATAAACCAAAAGTCTTGACAGAGAGATATGGTGCGATTTGTTTAAAAATATAACGATACAGCTTATCTTGTGTTTGTCCGTTCCTCCAACAGGAACACTGGAGGTTTCCAATCATCTGTGTGTTCTTTTCACCTGATTTTCTAGGAAACATAATCATTAGTCCCCGCTTATCAATTGTCTAATAATCTTGGTAAACCTGGTTAGCCATCTGTTCCAATTTCTTTTTGCTTCGATGAATCCGTTCATCCTGACCCTATTTCATACTTTAAATGACCGTTTAGCGTATTAACTAAATGTAATATTAACCCTTTCGCTTCACACACACACATACTCACATTCTTACACACAACCACTTCCCCCTCACAACACTAAAAAATCCATTAGTGTTGTCACTGCTTCCAACTACCAATCAGGGAAAACAATAAATTTTTAGCAATTTAGATCACTAAAACCCTGACCGTCACACAGCTCAGCTGTCCATGTTATTAAACTCATGGACACCCCCCAGATAGCAAAAGGTGTTAATTCAATGTTGATTTATGGTCAAAATGCTTGATTTTTGGTTAAGGTCGACGATTGATGGTGAATCACCCATTAACCGATGAAGCAATTGACTAATGTTGAAAACATGTCATTGAATCAATATTGTTTTGTGGTTGCATTTTAATGATTGAAATGCCAAGATCTAATAAATGTTGAATCAACGTATGCTGCTCAACGTATGCTGTCGTCATTGTCTCATCACCCAGACTGCACTGCACTTGTGCTGCCCCGCCTCCCAGAATGCACCTGTGCGGCAGCTTCCTGGCTGCTACCTCATGTCTCTCTGCATCGTTAAGACTGGTGAGTACTGCATGGCAATAATGTCGATTATGTTGTATGTTGTATGTTGTATGTATGCTTTCGATTGCAAACGCCAGCGGAGTAGTGCCGTGTTCGTTTTTACATGGTAGAGAATATTATATTAACCGTTATTCATGCCTGCTAGCTGAAGCTAATTTAGCTAGTAGCGTTAGCAGTTAGCTATGATGAATGTTTCTTGATTTTGGTGTTTAGTGATATCCACCTGTTGTATATACTGTTATACATTTTATGTAGGCTAACGTCAGTAACGTTTCAAAATGTGGCTTATGATGTATTCTTTAACAGGATACACTGGCACAATCAGTTAGCTTAGCATTGCTGCTACCTTGCTTGCTAAAAAGTCATGGTAAACCAACAACATGGCAGGGTGCAGGCATACAGGCCGGGCCTGTCTCTCTCCCTCCCTCCCTAATGTGTTTGTGCTTAAAACAGTGAATGATGACCGCATGTTCTCAGAGCATTTTCAGAGCACTGTTAAACTGTTAAATGGTCATTTTAAAACTAATATAAGAAATCAATGTATATAGTGGTATATTTATGAGGGAAAAAAAATATTTGCAACAACTTTTAACATTTATACAGGTAGGTTATTGATAACTAATTCTGCTATGAGTGTCATATTACAGTGACATTCATACAGTATCCTTTGATTTCACATAATTTAATTATTATTTCACAATAAAATACTGTAATCAAAATCCTCTGTAATATCACATCAGATTTTGTAATCTCACAATAACATAGCAATATTTCACATTTAATTATTATTTCACAATAATAGTAATCAAAATCGAAAGGTCCATTTGCATATTATTGGTATCTAGGGACATCTATGGACCTCATGGAATGTATTCACATTGTCAGAAATATTGTGTCTATTACTAGGCTTGCTTAAATTGTGATGAAACAAATGAGAATATGAATTATGATGTTTCTTTGCATGAATAACACCATGCTAATAATGACCAAACATTAAAAACTGCCACTGATCTCGTTCAGTCCCCTCTTGAGGTCATGTGTAAAAAAAATCGAAGGAAATTAATAAAGGGAAGATGATTAAACCGAAGGTTCTGTAGATGCAGTACTGAATTCTCACATCCGGACCAATGCAATTTGAAATATTATTATAGAATATGATGCTTATAAATGACCTTATTATAGCCAATTCGCACATTTATATATATATTATCTTTCAAATGCCTGAGTTCAATTTGGATTTAGTATCACCAGGCATGCATAAGAACAGATAATAATCTACTGTAATCTACTGTACTTTTAAATTTTCCCCACAGTGCAACCGTTTTGAAACTAATTTCAGATCTAATTGTTTCTCCCACTTTGGCCTCCTGACAAAGATGCCCTGGGTCAGAGAGGACGGACCATCCTGCAGTTCTGCCAGAAACTGGACAACCCGGAGATCAGGGAAGTTCTGGCCAGATATGATCCAGAGGCTTCGAAGAACACTCCTTATGGTGTACTTCAAGGAGCCTACGGAGAAACTGCTGCTCGGAGTTGATGTAAGTTTTATTTATTTAAATATTAAAATATTTGAAATGCTAAACGAGTGATTACAAACCCTACAAACACTGTGATCACAGTGTTTAGAGGGTCTATCAGTGTTTAGAGGGTCTATCACAGTGTTTGTAGGGTCTATCACAGTGTTTGTAGGGTCTATTACAGTGTTTAGAGGGTCTATCACACCCTCTAAACACTGATAGACCCTCTAAACACTGTGACAGACCCTCTAAACACTGTGACAGACCCTCTAAACACTGATAGACCCTCTAAACACTATGATAGACCCTCTAAACACTGTGATAGACCCTCTAAACACTGTGATAGACCCTCTAAACACTGTGACAGACCCTCTAAACACTGTGATAGACCCGACAAACACTGTGATAGACCCTCTAAACACTGTGATATATCTATCACAGTGTTTGTCGGGTCTATCACAGTGTTTTGAGGGTCTATCAGTGTTTAGAGGGTCTATCACAGTGTTTAGAGGGTCTATCACAGTGTTTGTCTGGTCTATCACAGTCTTTAGAGGGTCTATCAGTGTTTAGAGGGTCTGTCACAGTGTTTAGAGGGTCTATCACAGTGTTTAGAGGGTCTATCAGTGTTTAGAGCAGGGGTGGCCAACCTTTTTTGAACCAAGATCTACTTTTTTATTTACCACCTAGCCCGAGAGCTACCAGCCAAAATTGTATATTGTAAGCAGTCATTTGAGGCTTTATAAAAGCAGCATAATGAACACAAATCTGTCAGTGCCGAGTCCGACCTCATCTTAAATAACAAACAGCATTGCTTGTTGTAGTTAACAAGGAGAGGAAGAGTTGATTTAGCAAAAAACAATTTTTTTTTTTTTTTTTTTTTTTTTTTTTTTAATAATCACATTTTATTAATCAAGATCTACTTGAAATCAGCCCGCGATCTACCTGTCGATCGCGATCGACTGGTTGGGCACCACTGGTTTAGAGGGTCTATCACAGTGTTTAGAGGGTCTATCACACCCTCTAAACACTGATAGACCCTCTAAACACTGTGACAGACCCTCTAAACACTGTATCAGACCCTCTAAACACTGTGACAGACCCTCTAAACACTGATAGACCCTCTAAACACTGTGACAGACCCTCTAAACACTGTGACAGACCCTCTAAACACTGTGATAGACCCTACAAACACTGTGATAGACCCGACAAACACTGTGATAGACCCTCTAAACACTGTGATAGATCTATCACAGTGTTTGTCGGGTCTATCACAGTGTTTAGAGGGTCTATCAGTGTTTAGAGGGTCTATCACAGTGTTTAGAGGGTCTATCACAGTGTTTGTCGGGTCTATCACAGTCTTTAGAGGGTCTATCAGTGTTTAGAGGGTCTGTCACAGTGTTTAGAGGGTCTATCACATAGGGATGCACGATAATTAGCAATTATGACGTCATCCCGATAAACCCGATAACGTTATTAATAGCTCCGATAATATAATATATTTTTTGGTAAAAGAAAATGCTGTGTGGGTGAATTGGAATGAAGTGCGTTTGTTTTGACTGTAGGCTCATCCCGTTTTGCCAGTACTGTGGTACGACTGACAGCGTGTGGTTTAAGAACAGGGAGTTTTACACAAATCGAGCGCTCCCTTTCTTGGCTGTGACGTAGGCACGTAAGTTTCTGAATCAGCGCGGACGTTAAAAACAAAGATGGGCGCGTCGGTACTCGGAATTTCAGAGGAAAAAGATCGCTTGCTATTTGTAATAAATGCAATGGAGAAGTTCCACAAGGAGGGAAAAGGGCAACAACTTGTAATACATCCAGCCTGACGGGTCACCTGCGGCATCACCACCGCTACGATGGTGTGTTATTGTGTTAACTTAGAAGCCTACGACGACGCGAGGAGCTAAGCAAAGCTAGCCCCTTCCATGGCTGTGATGCAACCCTCGGTTGAACGCAGTCACTTATTGCTCCATAGTAGCCAGGTTAATTTGCACCACCAAGGACTGCTTAAAAGCTAGCGGCTTGAGCCCTTGGGTCATTTCTGTCAAACTTCTTTAATTTAGCAAACGACTCGTCAATAGCTGGCTTTGGATTCACAGCAGCTTCTAGCTTCTAGCTTCTAGGTTCTAGCTTCTGGCTTCTAGCTTGTTGCAGGTGACTTGTTGTGGTGGTGATGTGTCCACTCAAAGCCTTTTTTTCAAGGCTCCGCTTTGAAAAAAGAAGAACAAAAAGCTTCGAGCGTCTTAGGTTGGATGTATTATAAGTTGTTGACGGATTGTGAATTTTCATTTGGAAAAATAAATATGGTCACTTTATCAGTCAATACTGTTGTCTTGGCTTTTGTTTCTGTTGTCTGGTTAGGTCACATTTAAGTTGGTGTTAAGTTATTGTCCTGGGAAGTCTTTTTATGTATTATTATTGTATTGTGATATGTTTTGTTTCATGTTTAAAAAAGAATTTTGATTAAAAAAATAATATATACATTAAGAAAAAAGATTATAATACAATAAATATCGGTTATCGATATCGGTTATCGGCCTGAGGAGCATAAAGTTATCGATATCGGTATCGGTGTCAAAAAATCAATATCGTGCATCCCTACTATCACAGTGTTTAGAGGGTCTATCAGTGTTTAGAGGGTCTATCACAGTGTTTAGAGGGTCTATCACACCCTCTAAACACTGATAGACCCTCTAAACACTGTGACAGACCCTCTAAACACTGTATCAGACCATCTAAACACTGTGACAGACCCTCTAAACACTGTGATAGACCCTCTAAACACTGATAGACCCTCTAAAGACTGTGATAGACCCTCTAAACACTGATAGACCCTCTAAACACTGTGACAGACCCTCTAAACACTGTGATAGACCCGACAAACACTGTAAACACTGATAGATCTATCACAGTGTTTAGAGGGTCTATCACAGTGTTTAGAGGGTCTATCAGTGTTTAGAGGGTCTATCACAGTGTTTGTAGGGTCTATCACAGTGTTTGTAGGGTCTATTACAGTGTTTAGAGGGTCTATCACACCCTCTAAACACTGATAGACCCTCTAAACACTGGGACAGACCCTCTAAACACTGTGATAGACCCGACAAACACTGTGATAGACCCGACAAACACTGTGATAGACCCTCTAAACACTGTGATAGATCTATCACAGTGTTTGTCGGGTCTATCACAGTGTTTTGAGGGTCTATCAGTGTTTAGAGGGTCTATCACAGTGTTTAGAGGGTCTATCACAGTGTTTGTCGGGTCTATCATAGTCTTTAGAGGGTCTATCAGTGTTTAGAGGGTCTGTCACAGTGTTTAGAGGGTCTATCACAGTGTTTAGAGGGTCTATCAGTGTTTAGAGGGTCTATCACAGTGTTTGTAGGGTCTATCACAGTGTTTGTAGGGTCTATTACAGTGTTTAGAGGGTCTATCACACCCTCTAAACACTGATAGACCCTCTAAACACTGGGACAGACCCTCTAAACACTGTGATAGACCCGACAAACACTGTGATAGACCCGACAAACACTGTGATAGACCCTCTAAACACTGTGATAGATCTATCACAGTGTTTGTCGGGTCTATCACAGTGTTTTGAGGGTCTATCAGTGTTTAGAGGGTCTATCACAGTGTTTAGAGGGTCTATCACAGTGTTTGTCGGGTCTATCATAGTCTTTAGAGGGTCTATCAGTGTTTAGAGGGTCTGTCACAGTGTTTAGAGGGTCTATCACAGTGTTTAGAGGGTCTATCAGTGTTTAGAGGGTCTATCACAGTGTTTAGAGGGTCTATCACACCCTCTAAACACTGATAGACCCTCTAAACACTGTGACAGACCCTCTAAACACTGTATCAGACCGTCTAAACACTGTGACAGACCCTCTAAACACTGTGATAGACCCTCTAAACACTGATAGACCCTCTAAAGACTGATAGACCCTCTAAACACTGATAGACCCTCTAAACACTGTGACAGACCCTCTAAACACTGATAGACCCTCTAAACACTGTGATAGATCCTCTAAACACTGATAGACCCTATAAACACTGTGACAGACCCTCTAAACACTGTGACAGACCCTCTAAACACTGTGACAGACCAGACAAACACTGTGATAGACCCGACAAACTGTGATAGACACTGATAGATCTATCACAGTGTTTAGAGAGTCTATCACAGTGTTTAGAGGGTCTATCAGTGTTTAGAGGGTCTATCACAGTGTTTAGAGGGTCTATCACAGTGTTTGTAGGGTCTATCACAGTGTTTGTAGGGTCTATCATAGTGTTTAGAGGGTCTATTACAGTGTTTAGAGGGTCTATCACACCCTCTAAACACTGATAGATCTATCAGTGTTTAGAGGTGTCACAGTGTTTGTCGGGTCTGTCACAGTGTTTAGAGGGTCTGTCACAGTGTTTAGAGGGTCTGTCACAGTGTTTAGAGGGTCTAGCAGTGTTTAGAGGGTGTGATAGACCCTCTAAACACTGTGATAGATCTAGAAGTGCATGGATACACATTGTATTGCCTAGATGGTGTCAGGCTAGGCGATTGCTTAATTCTCTTTCCTGTCCAGTCTAACTGGATGCTGACTGTAGCTTGTTACTGTAGACCTACAGAGTGAGTAATTGAGTGATTAAAAAAAATCGCACTCGTGTGAAGTGAGGGGTGCTCTTATCATCGTACATCATCTCACCTCTCTTCCTCACTTTTTATTTTTGTGTCTATCAGCTGCTGCTCGACAGTTTGACCCCAAGCTGACCGACCAGGACTACAGCGAAACTGTCAAGAAGTGGCTTCGTTATGCGCCAGACCGGGAGGGAGGCATCTCAAGGAACCGAAGTGACCCAAACTTAAGTCAAGCGAACCAGAGTCAAACTTAGGGTACCCCCGCACAGCACACACTGTTTCCCTGGTTCATACAGTACAAGGAATTACCCTCATGGACACTGTTCTTCCATGGACGGCATCTACTTGAATGACTTGCTGCTTCAGCCTGTTCTTGGAACCGAAGTGACCCAAACTCCAAAAAAAATTGCTTTTCATTTATCTATTTATTTAACTGTATTAAACAATATAAAACGAATTGGCCATAATTGACTGAGCAAACTAATGCTTACTGCTGTAACCTACTAATAACACTCAAGTAAATCTGAAGATTATTATATAGCAGATGCCTTGGAGGATAAGTCGTGGACAACTGTAGATCATCTAAGCTCCACTGTGTTTAAATTCAAATCCTCTGCCATTGTTATTTAACCCTTGTGTCTGAAAACTAAAGTATTATACTCTTATTAGGGGACTAAATTGAAAAACTCCATAAAAAGATTATGTTGAAATAATTTCCCACTTTCTTTTCCATAAATATTTTATTCAACTTCAGCCCTGATCATAACCATTTTTTATATTATTTTTGTAATGAAATACTCCCACTTTTCTGAAAAGAGTTGTTAAATATGACAAAAAAAACAATATGTGGTGGTTATGATCGGGCTGAAGTGGAATAAACAATTTATGAAGAGTAAAAAAAAAATACAAGATAATTAAAAGATTATGCCACATATTATGTTGGCTACAAACATAATCACTGCAAAGTTATCAAACAAATACGAATCTGATCAGACACAAGGGTTAAGTTGTTGTTCCCTTTCTAATTTCCTCAAAAACATCTAGTCTAGTTAATGTGATCAATATTATTTGACAATTGATGCTTTTTGTTGGACATTTCAGTCAGTGAGCTCATACTTTGAGCTCATAAATTTATAGTTAAAATGATTGAGACAACGCAATCTTGTCTTCGTTGTGCATGAATGCGTGTGCTCACCACACACAATACGTGTGTCACTATTCTGGCAGTGGCTATATAGTATTGTTAATGAAAGCCTGTTATAAGGTCTGTTTTTTTTTGTGTGTAAAAGGTATGGTCACTGGAAGTATGATGAGACCCTAGAAAAAAATAAATTTTCATATTAAAGCCATGTTGTCATTTTTGTTCACACATTTTTGGAAATATGGTCATATAAGAATTTTATTATTATTTATTTAACAATAGTGTGTTTAACAGCAGGGAAAAAACATGTAATGTTATGATGTATACATATCAGCAGCAATATTTTAATGTAAAATGTACATTAATCAGTATTGATTCCTTAACTTTACAAGTTACAAGTAGATGTACAAGTTACAAATGTACAAGTAGAGTACCATTTAGATTATGGTTGAATAAACATTGATGTCTAACATTGATTCAATATAAAATCAACTAAAATGTGCATGTAGATTACCATTTAGATTATGGTTGAATAAACATTGATGTCTAACATTGATTCAATATAAAATCAACTAAAATGTGCATGTAGATTACCATTTAGATGATGGTTGAATCAACATTGATATAGTATCAGTTATGGTTGACACCTAACGTTGATTCAACATGTAAGTCATAGACAACGATTTGTATAATTTCGATGTCAGGCTTCAACATAGATTCAATATTTCTGCCTAACCCTATTTCAACGTTGATTCACTCATTTTTTGCTATCTGGGCCGCACTATACCCACTGCAATATTCTCCCAGTTCCTTGAATACACAAAGAACCGTCAACTCACAGCCCAAAGCGTTCTCCCTTCAGTTTCGAACCTGAACGGAAACACCCCAAGCTCCATTACACAAAGAATATCACAACTCATCCTACCATCACCTGCACCTAGACAGGCCAGCGCCCATCCGGTACCTACCTCACATACACAATAACAACGCAGTTCAAATAAACCTACAACCAATAACCCACAACATGCCGCAAAGCCAGGGATGGAGAATCACAGGGAGAAATACAAGGAGAGACAGAGGGGGGGCGGAGGGAAGAGAAAAAGGAGGGAGGGACACAGGGATACAGGGACTGAGGGGAGGAAGGGGGGGGGGGGGGGGCTCACAATTCAACATTAACCATAACCAAAACCGTCCATACTTAATTAGTAGACTTCCCCGTATTGCCTGGTCCAGTTAACCCACAGGACTTCAAACACTATCACCATCATCTACTGCCAACTTTAACCTAAATCAAACCTTAACTTCAATCAGACTAAAAGAGTCCGCATGGAGCTCCTAATATCCAACACTATACTTTAAATCCCACTGCCGGGGCACTACAACCTGAATAAAACACCTATGCAACCCCGGCAGCCCAACAGTACCAAGCAGGGAGCTAGAGATAAAGGAGGGAGAGAGAAATAGAGGGAGAGAGAGTGGGAGGGAGGAGAGACATAGAGGGAAAAGAGGGGGGGCTCCAAAAAGACCATGAATATTCTACTTATCCTTATGTAATCCTAATTTAGAAAGTAAACACTACATTAATATATAACCAACACTCCAAGCCCCACCACAAAGGCAATCTATCTTGAACAAAACCTCCTTTGCGAACCTGTCATTTCAACAAAGTCAAGCTGGGAGAGAGGGATGGAGAGGAGAGGGGCGGGGAGGGAGGGAGGAAGGCAGGGAGGGAGGGAGGGATGAAGGGAGGCAGGGAAGGAGGGAGGGAGGGAGGGAGGCAGGGAGGGAGGGAGGCAGGGAGGGAGGGAGAGAGGCAGGGAGGGAGGGAGGGAGGGAGGGAGGGAGGCAGGGAGGGAGGGAGGCAGGGAGGCAGGGAGGGGAGAGTGTGAAAGAGGGAGGAAGAGACAGAGGAGAAAAAAGGGGGGGGGGGGTTCACGCAAGTCCCGCACAGCACACACGTCTCACCGCAACTAGTCTCGTCCAACATCGCCCCCTATAGCCCTTCACTGTCCACTGCCTTATCAAAAGCCCACAGTCCATCCCCCTTGCGCCGACCGACCGCGGCGCGCATGCGCAGACTGACACATACCGTCTACATGTCCCAACCCGTCATTCACATCAGCAGCCTATCATTTGAACAAACTACCCTAACCAAAGTTACAAACAAACTCACACATCCATCTCATTTCTATCCCACTAGCGCCATTATACTGGGCCCACAACAAATATAGCCCGATAACTAAACAAGTATATACATTCGTCATCAACAACTGGAAAAACCGATAAAAAGAATTACAAATTCCCAAAGATGGTCGCTACTTAAAACCTATAATAACCACAAAATGTCCGCTACTGCCTACTGCACCCCGTTCACCTGTGAAGGAGAGGCGTAACCATCAAAGAGGCAACACCTCCCTCTGCTGGAACGTTCGTTCATCACCCCCATCGCACTACAGCATTCACAACGTCCTGCAGGAGGCGCCCACACCCTCCCCCGCAAGTGCGTCATCACGCAGCACACGCTTGACGTCAAACAATAAAACCACAATTCCCAGAACCCCCTACACCGGAAGTCCCTATCCACGCCTCTTTAAGGTCTCGTGCCAGCCACCAAGAGTAGCAACACGCGATATTCCCCGAGAGTTCAATCATGCTGCATTGCACAGGTAGCTTAGCATTTTAGCTTCATTAGCTCAGTACTGCTAGCTCCATTAGCTCAGCTTAGCATCCAACATAACTTCTCCTAAACGGCCCATTATCCCGTTGATCCGAGCGGCACAACACATCGCGACGTTTACACAACCCCTGTTATACCCCGCAACATAACTTTAATCCTATTTAGCCCCAGTTTACAGAACATATATCATTATCCCTATTCTAGTACGCTCGCCCGTTTGGCCCCGCCTGGCCGAAATACACAGTATTTTAAATCCAACGCTCCCCTAGACGCTCCCAGTGACGTCATCAGCTCCAAAAACTCCGTATATTTTGATCGCTTCTACATTAAATTCAGAGCTTAACACCACCGTTTCAAAAAATGTCAACGAACTTCACACATCATTCTGGTTCCATCACACTTGCCATTCATTCAATTCACTCGATAACGCAACACAGCGTCCATACGGTATGTACGTCGTTCTTGCGGCTAACGTCGCTCGCTAACCTAGTCTCTATTCAACGGACAGTGTTATGGTTTCTCCGCTGCCGTTTTGATCACCCGTGTTCCATAATAATACAAAAAATACATTGGCATTCACTCATAGCTTCTAACATACATCCATTCAAACATATATACTCAGCAAAACAATGTCCTATTCATAAGCATACTATTCATTTGGCCACATCCATTCTAAGCGCATTTCCTACCTCGCCCATTTCACACAATACTCCCCTATGTTCTAATCACAAGCGCAGGTCCTTCCTTCAAAGTGCTTCATATATCTACCGAGTTCTAGAAAATTCGACTTGCTATGCCCCGAGAAACCCACTCCATTCATGTATAGTAGCTCGTGGAGAGTTTTAGTAGCGCCCCTTGTCGGCTTGAATCGGAGTTTTATATGGCCAAATCGTGTGTTCAACCATAATTTCCATATTTCCTACTTGTAGAGCCACCTGTCGGCTTGAATCGGAGTTTTATGTGGTCTATTGTTACCACAATTTCCATATTTTCTACTTCCCTCATTCCTCCACGAGTTTGATGTTCTTCAGATCTGGACCCTAGCCTATCTGAGCCTAAATGACGTCGGATTTGTCTTGGCAATTTGCTTATGGAACGTCTTCCAAAGTCCATTACTCAGTCGTACCGATTCTAAGTTTAGGTTTCCATCCCGTTAAGCAACCTGGCCCGAATCCCTAACCCCCGGCTGTGCGCGATCTGAACTAAATACAGACATCTATATCCTCCCTTTACTGGTAGTCACAATACTGTTCGATGAAGGGCTTGAAATCCACAATGGTACTCCTGTTCCTCCGAACAGCGCTTCATTTAACCCGTTCATCAATCAAAAAACGTCACTTATCCCCAGACCTTCAATTGTTTCCCTGAACAATTCCTTATTTATAGCTCCACAGTGGCTCATAAATACTTCCCCTCTTTTACCTCACCTCTGTATCGTTCACTCGGATTGCGCCCCTTTTCTTCATTACATTATCATCGATCCTACCCAGACTAGTCTCACCACACCTGGCATTGTACCAATCATAGGCATTCTAACCGAACCACCTCTATACCCTAACCTTTCTAAGTGCAGCGCTGGTGTGTGGCTGAGACCAGAGCCAGGTTGTGAACCCTGGACCCCGGTGCTCCTCCGACACCAACATTATCCTGGTCCATTTACATCATTCATTCCTACCTATAGCAATAGCAACCCCAATGGCGAGACTGCTCGACCACTACCAATCTTAAACGCACCATCACTACTTACCTAACCGCTCGCTGTCCTCGGCTGAAGTGGTGACGATCATTCAGTCGTAGAGGGCTTCGATGAGGGATTGGTCCATTTTCCAGAAGTAGCTTTTCGTCGTCTTCAACCGGCTTTGGTCGAATGCAGCACGGGTCTCGGCCCCAAATTGAAGTATCTTATCTTCATTTATACCTATATCTAAGTTCAGTGATCGTATAGTCTTTTTACCCTTCTCCTCTGCATTGTTTGGTATTTCAGATGTTCGGTTCAATTAAAGGAAAGAAGCTGACGAGGTGGTCCAATCAAACAAACTGCAGTGTTTATTTCTATTTCTTAATAAACCACAGCTTATGAATCAAAACAAGTACATCGTCTCTTTGGTATATCTAATTGTCTCTTTGATGAGGCAGTTGATCCATGCTCGGATCAGCTGCGGCCGTCAGAGCGTTCTTCTCCTGGGGTGGGTTGTCTCGGCAACCCTGGTCTCTGTGATTCTCCAAGCTGGGAGCGCTTGATTCTGTCTCGGCGGAGTCTGGTGGTTGCCAAGGTAACTCTTCTCCGCGATTTCCTGACGCAGCGCGGGGGCGCTCGTTTTCCTCCTCTCAGGATCGTCTTCCCATCGTCTCTCTCCGTGGCAGGATCTCCTGCTGCGAGGCGATCGTCTATCATCGGGTCTCAGTGGCTCTGAGTCTCCGGCTCGGCTCTCGAGTCGCCGGCCTCTCCGTCTGTCTGGTTGCGTCTCAGCGCTCCAGGTCTGTCTCTCAGTCTCCAGGTTCCTTCTGTGTGACTCGCCCTCCAGGATCCTGTCTGTCTGGTCGCCTGCTCTTTTAATGAGATAGAAAAGACCTTTCCCCTGCCTGTCTGGTGACGTCACTCCCACAATCGGGCTTCCCCATTGGCCAAATTCCTTCTAGTAGGAACTTGTCTGTTTGTCACACGTCCTCCTGTTCTGCTGACACAACATTTCCCAATAGAATCTGTCGGGCTGTTTAATCATTACCTTATGAGGGGATTCGTTCAATGAGTGCCACATCCTCATGCTCTTGTGACAAAATGTTTACACAGTGTACCTTGGAAAGACAGACTGGCTCTAGATTCACAGATAATAGCATATACGTCCTTCAATAGAATACTTTGTCTCTCTGACCAACCATTGACCAACACTGTATAGCTTTATCTTCTAGCATTAAGAGTTTTTATTCTTTATTGTGACTTCCGTTATCCTAATAGTTTTAAGTTATGTCCACATTGTAACTCATGTATTTGAACTTTATTTGATTGTTTCATCCTATGGGGGGTATTTTCCTATTCTAAAGTAATCTGTAATCTAGGTTGTAGCTCTATTTTTATCACTTAAGTATTTTGTTCAGTATTAACATTAATTAACAAACTATGTCTTTGTATTCGGTTCACTTATTGTCAACTTTTCTGGCTTGCTAAACCTTGATGCATTGAACACTTGGTCTCACTTGGGTGCTCCTGAGTCATCTATCTTCAGTCTGAAAGGCTCTGTTTACAGTCCGTTTTATTCGGTCTCTTGACCAGCTGCCATGTCGTAACTTGAAATTGCTTTAGCTTAGTGTAAATATGACCTTTGATCCCAACTGTTATTTTCAGTTTGTCTTAGTTCCTTCCTCCATCTATTTGAGATGGCCATTTCCTAACCACAGCTGCTAACCTCATCAGATAAGGTGCTATTCTGAACCGGTGGAATGTGCCCTAACGTCATAAACAGTCCTTTGCTTTATCAGCAAACCACCATCTGTGATTAGCCCTGACGGCAGATCCGTCCTGGAGTTGGCTGGGTGAGGGGTGAGCAGATGTCCTCTCAACCTCTTGAGCCTAGGGCCACAGAAATAACTCACATGGGGGTTTTCAAATGGCCCTTCTTATCAAATCAACTTTTCTATTTACTCATTACTTTGTACTTTTCAGTTGCTATGTTCATGTTTCATTTAGAAATATACGACAATGCATTTGTGGGATGAGTATGAGTAAACACACACACGCATGCACGCACGCACGCACGCACGCACACACACACACACACACACACACACACACACACACACACACACACACACACACACACACACATCTCATCCCAGAAATGCATGATCCTTATGGATGGGACATTATTGTTAAGGGAAATTAACTGGCTTTCAAATTACGTAAAATGCAATGCTATTTAATACAGTGACAACAGAGATATGATTGACCCCTGCCAGCACATGTGCAACATATGAAATGGAGACAGACAGGAAAGTGGAGTCAGAGATTGAGAGATGCTATCCTATGTTCCCATCAATTGACATTCCAGTTAATTCTGGAAGTGTTATGGTCTGTTTAATCATATTGGCACAGCTTAGAATGCCTCTTGGCCAATCTCAATGTATGGTTGGAACTAGCTGTTCTATACTTCATTTATCTTTTTGTTTTGTCTTTTCCATTGTAGCAGTACATCCAGACCAGGTGGTCAACAGGTACCAGAAGTTCCTGCAGCACTAGGAGAGGGACGAATCTCGCCATGTCCTATAACCATGTCAGGGTGGATAGAAACACAATAGTGACGAGTGCACCAATACCAGAGCTGGCCATTGCCTCACCAGATAGATATGGTGAACTACTGAAGCGATATTCGAGGGAGCAAAAGCTGCAGACATTTGCATTGCACAGTGCGAATGTCATTAAAGATGACCCTGTGCTGTCGGCTGAGGTCGAAGAATTAAAAAAGGCAAGGAAACTTCTCCCTTTCCTGAAAAGGAAATAAAGTACAGGAGTGGGTGGAATTCTATGTTACAACGTTTGTAGTTTGAGTAGTTATGTTATGTTATGGCAATTAAAAGGAACACGCCAACATTTTGGGAAATTTGCTTATCTGTTATGGTTTGACACCGACCCCAAACGCTAACGACACAGAGAGAGTAGTTTCAGAGTTAGCCAAAAACTAGGGCTTGTTTTATTTCACAGAATAGCAGCAAGAACTTGGTTGAAAACAGACAAAGACTGGGATACAAGCATTTGAGGAATGTTGCTGCTCTGCAGCTTCTCCCGGGGAGGTTCGTCTGAGGAATCTGACAGTGACGTCAGAGCCGCTCTGCAGAATCCTCCCGGCAGTACTCCGAGGTGGTAGCGGGACAGGGAGAGAGAGAGAGAGCGGGTTAGCTCAGAGTACAGTTGGGAACAGACAGGTGACAGGTGAAGTGACTTGTCCCAAACAGATAATCCAAGTGACTGAATCTTCGGTGTAAATACACACTGTGAGCAATGTCCCAACAACAATCCAAGTGATAGAATCTTCGGTGTGAATACACACAGTGAGCGATGTCCCAATAATAATCCAAGTGATAATATCTTCGGTGTGAATACACACAGTGAGCAAAGTTCAAACAATAATTAATCCCAATGAACAATCCAAAAACAGGCACAGGGTGAGTGACAGACTGAACAAAAAGCAGGATCTCTTCAGTGTTTACACACACGAAAAATGATAGGGTCAAAAGACTGTCTTGCAAAACTCACCCAGGCGCTGTGCGTAAAGAGAGCAGATCAAAACCGGGCGAGCGCGTCGTTACGGGGAACGGGTTGTCCAAGCGGAATAACTCCTCGAGAGTCCTGGGAGGCAAAGCACAGGGAACAGCAGGCAACGGAAGGAACGGCAAATGCAGAGAATATATCAAAACGATCCAACAACACTTGATGGGGAATCGGGGTATATATAATCAAAAGGAATGCTTAATGACAAGCTGTGACAGCTGCGGGATGAGATTGACAAGCGTGTGGTTGGGGAAGCACCAATCAAACGGCGTCTACAGGAAGAAGCGTGTGAAGAGGAGAATGCAATTAATTAACTGAAAACTTAAAGGAACAGAGCGAGTAGGCTTAAAGGAACAGAGCGAGTAGGTGAGCAGCGGACAAAAACCTCACAGTACCCCCCCCTCCACGGGAGCCACCCGGCGACCAGGCCGACCCGGCTCGTCCGGATGGGCACGATGGAAGTCCGTGATCAGGCCGGGATCCACGATGAGCTGTCGGGAGACCCAGCTCCGCTCCTCCGGGCCGTAACCCTCCCAGTCCACCAGGTACTGGAACCCCCGACCCCGCCGTCGAACACCCATCAACCGGCGGACCTGCCACTGGGGGTGACCATCCACCATCTCGGGAGGTGGAGGATCAGGAGCTGGAGGCATCAGGGGACTGAGGGAGACAGGCTTAACCCGGGAGACATGGAAAACGGGGTGAATGTGCATGGACGCAGGAAGTTTCAGACGCAGAGCCGCCGGACTGAGTACCTTCAGAACCTCGAAAGTTCCGACGAACCGGGGGTTAAGTTTCTTGGCCGAGGACCGAAGCGGGAGGTCCTTCGCGGAAAGCCACACCCTCTGCCCAGGGTGGTACGTCGGCGCAGGAACCCGGCGCCGGTCGGCCCCACGACAGGCGCGCTCAGATGTCCGGAGCAGCGCGGTCCTGGTGATCTCCCAGACCCGTCGGCAGCGGTCGAGGTGGACCTGCACGGAGGGAACTGCCACCTCCGTCTCCTGTGCGGGGAAAAGAGGGGGTTGGTAGCCCAGGGAAACCTCAAAAGGTGAGAGGCCGGTGGCGGAACTGACCATGGAGTTGATGGAGTACTCGACCCAGGGAAGGAAACGGCTCCAGGAAGCTGGTCTCTCGGCTGCCACACACCGAAGAGCAGACTCCACGCTCTGGTTCATCCTCTCCGTTTGTCCGTTAGTCTGGGGATGATAACCAGAGGAAAGACTGACCGTCGCCCCCAATCCCTTGCAAAAAGCCCGCCATACCTGGGAGGTGAACTGGGGCCCCCGGTCAGAGACGATGTCCTGGGGAAAACCATGAAGGCAGAACACGTGGTGAGTCAGGAGGTCCGCCGTCTCGGCCGCCGAGGGAAGCTTGGAAAGGGCCACGAGGTGAACCCCCTTGCTGAATCGATCCACCACGGTCAGAAGGCAAGTGTTCCCCAGGGAGGAGGGAAGACCTGTGACGAAGTCTAGCGCCACATGTGACCAAGGACGGCTCGGAACGGGAAGTGGCTGTAACAGCCCGGAGGGTGCCTGGTGCGAGGCCTTGCTGCGGGCACAGACCGCGCAGGCCAATACGAACTCCTTGACGTCGTTCCGCATGGTGGGCCACCAGAAACGACGAGCCAGGAAGGAGAACGTGCGATGAACGCCCGGGTGGCAGGCGAACCGGCTGGTATGGCCCCACAGCAGCACCCGGGACCGGACAGAGTCGGGGACGAAGAGACGATGAATCGGTACGTTGCCTGGAGCTCGCTGGAAGCGTAGGGCATGTCTAACCACCCCCTCGATGCCCAAGGTGATGGCTCCTACCACCCTGGCCTCCGGGAGGATGGGAGTCGGGTCCTCAGAGGGTGGAGCCCCCTTGGAGTGTAACCGGGACAGGGAGTCGGCCTTCGTGTTGCGGGAACCAGGACGAAAAGTCAGCGAGAAGTCGAACCGACTGAGGAAGCTGGCCCATCTCGCCTGCCGACCGTTGAGGCGCTTGGAAGCGCGGATGTACGTCAGGTTCTTGTGGTCCGTCCAGATGGTAAATGGCTCCTCGGCCCCCTCAAGCCAATGACGCCACTCCTCCAAAGCAGCCACGACCGCCAGCAGCTCCCGATTGCCGATGTCGTAGTTCCTCTCGGCAGGGAGGAACCGACGCGAGTAGAAGGCGCACGGATGTACCTTCTGGTCCGTTGCCGAACGCTGGGATAAGACAGCCCCCAGTCCAGTATCCGAGGCGTCCACCTCAACGATGAACTGTCTCTTGGGGTCAGGGTGGAGCAAGATGGGGGCGGAAGTGAACCTCTTCTTGAGGGAGCGGAACGCAGCACATGCCGCTGGGGACCAGTCGAACGGCAGGGCGGGAGAGGTCAGTCTGGTAAGTGGCTCCGCCACTTGACTGTAGTTCCGGATGAACCTTCGGTAGAAGTTGGCGAACCCGAGGAAACTCTGTAACTCCTTCCGAGAGGTGGGTTCAGGCCATTCCTCCACTGCTTGGATCTTGCGAGGATCCACTCGGGTCAAGCCCTTCTCCACGATGAAGCCCAGGTAGTCGACGGAGTCGGAGTGGAAACGGCACTTCTCCGCCTTGACGAAGAGCCAATTGTGGAGGAGGCGCTCCAGCACACGGCGGACATGCTGGATGTGCTCCTCGAGGGTCTTGGAGAAGATGAGGATGTCGTCCAGGTACACCACCACAAACTCCTCCAGCATGTCACGAAGGACGTCGTTCATGAGCGCCTGGAATACCGCCGGGGCGTTGGTGAGGCCGAACGGCATCACCAGGTACTCGTAGTGGCCCCTGGGGGTCTTGAAGGCGGTCTTCCATTCATCGCCCTCACGGATACGGACAAGATGGTAAGCACTCCGGAGGTCCAGCTTGGTAAAGACGGTAGCCTGGGTGAGAGGCTCGAAGGTGGAGTTCATGAGAGGAAGAGGGTACTTGTTCTTGATGGTGATCTCGTTGAGCTGGCGATAGTCGATGCAGGGTCGAAGGTCCCCGTCCTTCTTCCCAACAAAGAAGAAACCGGCCGCCACCGGGGAGGAGGAAGGCCGAATGAGTCTTGCTTCCAAGGACTCAGAGATGTACTGATCCATCGCCTTCTTCTCCGGAACGGTCAGACTGTAGAGGCGGCTGCCGGGAAGGGGAGCCCCTTGGCGGAGGTCGATGGCGCAGTCGTAAGGACGGTGGGGTGGAAGGGCCTGAGCCCTGGACTTACTGAAAACCTCCATGAGGTCGTGGTACTCGGGGGGTATGGTCGAAGAGTCTGGAGGCGACTCACCAACGGGCCTCCGGGGCGGGGGACAGGACGCCGCCTATAGACACTGGGCGTGACAGGAGGAGCTCCAGCCCTTGATGGTACCGGAGGACCAGGCGATGTGGG